>NC_035442.2:96124528-96255734 GCF_002127325.2 Helianthus annuus
AATATTTGGGTATAAGTTATATATTTATTTTCTTGGTATCTTTGTAATATTTTCATATTACAATTTTTAATATTTTGGTGTGGTGTATTATTTTTCAAGTTCCTAATTTTTAGTATAACTAATACAAGCAATATACATGTAGCACATAATTTTTGTGACTTCTAAATATATATTTTTCTAAATATATACTTAGTCATTTTTGTTAGTGCATACATCTGTCGACTTCGTCTTATATCGAGTCTTAGACTTAGAATGTTAGATCAGGCCACGTTTTATGAGAAAATATGATGTTTTTTAGTGTTTTAAAGTTCTGATTTCGCTCCAAAGGCTGATTTCGCCCAAAATGGTTTCGAGCGAAATCAACATGTTGCTGATTTCGCTCCAAATGGTTCTTGTGTCACTATGAGCGAAATCAAGGTCCTATATATAGGCCACGAGCGAAATCAGATGTAGAAGTCCTTGTTTCCAGTACCGAACTGCTGCCGAAGTGCCATTTGATTGTAAAGCTGTGAAATCATCAATACAAGGCAAATTTAAGAGAATCAAGCTGTTTTTATTGTTCGTTTCTTATTTTCCGCATCTGAAACAGATTAGAGCTCTTCCGATTGACTCTTTTGGGTCAGCACGCGATCCTACAAGTGGTATCAGAGCTCATGACGAGGAGTTCTTGCCAAAACAGCATCATTTTCTGTATTCTACACCTTCTTTCATCTGTTCAGGAAGATTTTACGGTTAAAATCGGACCAAATTTTCACAGACTGTTTAAAATTGGACATAAACAAACCCTTGAAAGTTTCATTGCAAAATTCGGACTAAAAATAGCAAAAATGGACTCGTAAAGTGATTTCGCTCGAAAAGACATATTCTGATTTCGCTCGAGGGTGTCTGATTTCGCTCGAGATGTTTGTCTGATTCCGCTCCAGTTGCTTGATTCCACTCCAGAAGACCATTTTTTTAATTTCGCTCCAAAACATTTGCTGATTTCGCTCCAGGGTCCCTAGTGATTTCGCTCCAGATTACCAAATCAGATTCCGCTCCAAACTTTGTTTTAATTTCGCTGCAAATTACATCAGTGATTCCGCTCCAGAGATATTTCTGATTTCGCTCCAACTGTTATTTCGCTCGAAAGTGTCTGTTTTTGAAAAACGTGTTATCCAATCATGGCTGAAGAATTCTACAATGCATTCGCGACGCCTGTTGCACCTGTGACTGCTACTGAAATAGTATATAGTGAGAATGAGACGGGTACTCATCAGAAACCACCGAAGCTGATGTATATTGAGGATTTTCAAGGTTGGAAAAACCGATTTGAGAACTGGGTTCAAGCCTACAGATTTGATGCATGGTGTTCATTGGTAAAAGATTAAGAGAAACCAAAGAATGAACGCGGGTTAGAAAAGGGTTTTAATGATTTTACAGAAGCTGACAAGTTGAAATACACAAGTGAGAAGATGATGATCAGCATTCTTCAGCAAGCAGTTAAAGAAGACATTTTTGTGTTATTTCAACATAACGGTACAGCTAGATTAATTTGGGAGGCTTTGCTTCAGAAATTCAGAGGAAGTGCTGATATGATAAAAAACAAAAAGGCATTATTAAAGAAATCGTTTGACATGTTTACTGCTTTTGATCATGAAATAACAAAGCAAACAATTGATAGATATTGTCATCTGGTACTGGAAATGGGAAGATTAGACATTCAGAAAGAAGATGATGAGTGGGTTGATAAGCTAGCTGAAGCCTTGCCACAGAACAAGTGGGGAACATATCTGATGGTTGTGAAACTAATGAGGAAGTCTGAGAGTATGAACTTGGCTCAGTTTATCTAGAAGATTGAAGAACAGGAGCTGGATATTCAAAAGACAGCTATCATGACAAATCCAAATGCAAAACAGGATGTTAGTTTGTACTACCGAGGGAACAAGTTTGAGGCTACCCCTAGCCAGAGTCCAAAGACTAGTACTGCATTCAGTGCTGATGGTTCTGTGTTGGTGCAGTCATCTGTCGTCTTCGTCTTAATATCGAGTCTCGGGTTCGTTGCGGTTTTGGATCAAACATTATGTCATCATCTTTGATGATGACATCACAATGATGACACCATCCATTACATCATCACATATATGACAAAATTGGGTATGGTCCAACGAGAGCTTACTATTTGATGGTCCAATGAGGTGATGCCTTTTGAAGGCCCAATCGTTTGAAAGCCCATCCATATGAAGGTCTAATCGTTTGAGTTTATGTAACAGTTTGAAAAGCCCTTTAGTTTGAATTAGTTGTAACCGTTTGAATTGTAGTGTCCGTTTGAGCATGTGGCCGTTTGAAGTTAGGTGTCCGTTTGAAAGGTTTCAAACGGATAGGCTGTTAGTATAAATAGTTGTCAAACGAGTTCATTTGTAACGGTTGGTCAAATTGATACCGAAGTGCTGCCAGTATTTCCTCTCATTGTAATCACTGTTAATTGAATATACAAGAGGATTATAGTGTATTTCAAGCTGTTTTCTAGTGCGTTTCTTAGTTTCTGCCTCTGAAACGTACGAGAGCTCTTCCGAACGACTCATTCAGGTCGAAACCGATCCTACAAGTGGTATCAGAGCTCAGGACGAGGAGTTCTTGCCATATTCAGCTTGAAAATCTGATTTTCTACACCTTCTTTCTTAAAATTGATATTTTTCACGGTTAAAATCTGCTCAAATTTTTACACAGTGTTCGGACTTGACATTTGACAAACCCTTGATAATTTCAGCTTAAAACTCAACGTAAAACTGGTCAAAATGGCCTGAAAAGTGATGTCCGTTTGAACGAGCACAGTGACTGACCGTTTGAAATTGGTTCTATCGTTTGAAACAAGAGTGACCGTTTGATCTGTCGTTTGAATCTGACCCTGACCGTTTGAAAAAATGCACCTTACTGTTTGAAATTTGCAACTGGGCGTTTGAAATTGACCACTACCATTTGAAAAACTTTGAGTTAATCGTTTGAAGCTGTATTGACCGTTTGAACCAACTTCCGTTTGAAAATGGTTTATTAGTTCATGTGATAAAATGTCATCATTAGGTTTGAATTAAAATCAGTTGCATGTGATTGATGATAATCTCAAATTATTCGATCAAGGATTTGTCAGGATTGCATGTGAAGTGATAAGGGAGGTTGTCACGTGAATGTAAGGTCCTATCAGATTTATATGTGAAATAAACATTACCAATTTGTCATATTATTTTTGATTAAGTGATTTGTTAGGCCCAATCAACCTATACTTTTGTATGCGGCCCTATCATGTTCAAACAAGTTGTCGGCTATAGTCATTCCAATCCATGTGAATATTAATTGTTGTCAGCCACTATATGTTGAGGTCCAATTAAAAATTTGTTGTTAAAGGCCCAATCATCAAGTGTTATGATTTAAATTGACAGCCCATGTGTTCTAATATTTGAGGTCCTATCAAATACATTAATAATTGTCAGCCCACTAAGAGATTTTTGGTCAAATCAAATTTTGGTTAAGTGATAAAGCGGCCAATAAGCGATTACATGTGAATGAATATGTGATATATATCAAGATTGTAATTTTGCATATGATGTGTCAGTACTTTTATTAAAAATCTGCATGTGATTAATCGATTCATGTGATAGTGTTGAAAGTCTAAAAGATTTACTTGTATCGGTCCAATCAAAGTTTTTAAAAGACAATTTTTTTGACGGCAATATATTGACAAAGCTTAGTTCGGCCCAAGTCTTGTGTCGGAGTCATATATCAACAAAAGTTAAAAATTGTGTTTATGTAAATCACGGCCTAAATCGTTCTAAGCCCATGTGATATTATATGTGTTCAAAGTTGCGGCCCAAGGTTTGAAATTGCTTGTCACTTAAATATCTCGGCCCATGGTTTGAAATTCTACTCGCACCAGTTCATGTTGTTGGAAGTTTGAGTTTCTTAGATCACCAGAGGGGTTCAGGTTGCTTGAAGAAGTCATCTTTTCACTTGGAGTGGTTAAAATCATCCCCTGGTCGTACGAATTTCAGATCATTTGAATATTGAAAGTCAGTCAGTTTGCACGAAAAAGGGTCAAATCATTCATATTTGTTCTGGGTCATAGCTATCCACACAAGTGTTTCAACCTTCAGTCCGCACAGAATATTCCTCAGTTAGAGTACCAGTTCGTTTCTATTAATTGATAAATCTCTAAACTGATTGTGTTTTGTTTGTGTGTTTTCCGGTATTTCCCGAAGCATCATCTGGGTTTTGAAACATGGCCGAAGAGTTCTACAATGCGTTCGCGACACCCGTTGCCCCTGTAACCACTGCTGAAGCGTTGTATAATGAGAATGAGACGGGAACTCATCAAAAACCGCCGAAACTCATGTACATTGAATATTTTCAAGGTTGGAAGAATCGATTCGAGAACTGGGTTCAAGCTTACAGATTCGACGCATGGTGTTCATTGCTGAAAGATTATGAGAAACCAAAGAATGAACGTGGTTTGGAAAAAGGTTTCAATGATTTTACTGAAGCTGATAAGTTGAAGTACACTAGTGAGAAGATGATGATCAGCATCCTTCAGCAAGCAGTTAAAGAAGACATCTTTATCTTACTTCAACATAACGGAACAGCTAGATCCATCTGGGAGGCTTTGATTCAGAAATTCAGAGGAAGTGCTGACATGATCAAAAATAAGAAGGCATTATTGAAGAAATCATTCGATATGTTTACAGCTTTCGATCATGAAACTACGAAACAAACCATTGAGAGGTATTGTCATCTGGTATTGGAAATGGGTAGGTTGGATATCAAGAAAGAGGACAATGAGTGGGTCGACAAACTAGCTGAGGCGTTACCACAACATAAGTGGGGAACATTATTGATGGTTGTGAAACTTATGAGAAAGTCCGAAAGCATGAATTTGGCTCAGTTTATTCAGAAAATCGAAGAGCAGGAGCTGGATATTCAAAAGATAGCTATCATGACAAATCCAAATGCAAAGCAAGACGTCAGTCTGTACTATCGAGCGAACAAGTTTGAGACCACTCCCAGTCAAAGTCCAAAGATTAGTACTGCATTCAGTGCTGATGGTTCTGCAAGTCCAAATGCAAGTACTACAACTCAAAGTGGTGGATCTACTTCATCATTCTCAAGCTTTGATCCAAACAACAACACACCTAGCTCTCAAAATCAAAATTCTACAAATCTGCAGTGCAATGTGACACTGAACATCCAGAATGGTCAAAATCTTTCTCCTAAGGTGGTAAAGCAACACATGGCATCTCTTGTAGCCATGTTAGAGTCGTATGAAAGTCCGATTGCCGGAAGGATTGGTAATCCGATGCTCACAAAGGAAGATTACGACCAAATCGATGCAGAAGAGCTAGAGCTGATGGATGTGAAGTGGTGCTTAGCTAGTGCCTGCAGGAGAGCTGAAAAATTTCAACAGATTACTAGCAGAGACGAGTTCCGAGGAATGGCTGCTTCTCCACTTGGTTTTGACAAGTCAAAGGTTACTTGTTTCCGATGTAAAGGAAAAGGTCACTTTAAACGGGAATGTAAGAACCAAGAGTCAACTGGTAGTCAAGAAAAGAGCAATTATTATCAGAAATCAATCTTTCATCAAATCGATCAAAAACCTCAACAAAAGGAACTGCAAACTGCTCATGGGAAAATGATTGAAGAAGCCAATAGGAAAGCTTATTATGGGATAATAGACCAAAGTGATGAGTTTGTTGCACAGGGGTTTAGCTGGGATAAGTATATACCCAGTGGAACTAAACCAGATGTGGCATTAGTTACCAGGATTCTGGATCAAAATGAGGATTGTCAGAAAAGGATTCCAATATTTCCAGATCTTGGAAGTGATGTTGATACGGATGATGAGGAAGAGTATCTTAACAAATGTAGAAAAAGCATTGATCCTGATAGTTTTAATTTTTTCTATGCAGATAAAGTTGAGATGCTGAATCAGAAGAAGATTACTCGATTGCAGAGAGAGCTAGAAGCAGCAAAGCTACTCGCTGATGAAAAGGCGAAGACTGAAGCTGTAGAAACAAAAGATGAAGCAATTGCTGAGATTGCACCAGAAAAGATTGTTGAAATAGAGAAAGTGGTCGAGAAAATTGTCGAAGTAGAGAAACTCGTGGAAGTTGAGAAAATTGTTGAAAAGATTGTCGAAATAGAAAAGATTGTCGAAGTCGAGAAACTTGTAGAGGTTGAAAAGACTGTGGAAGTTGAAAAGATAGTTGAAAAGGTGGTTGAAGTCACAAAGCCTTGTGAGAAATGTTCAGAATCTTGCACAGAATGTGATGAGAAAGACAAAAAGATTGCTGATTTAGAGAAGATTAAGGAAGATTTACTGTCAGATGTGAAGTACGTGAAAGAGTCATACGATGTACTGAACATGACAGTTGACAGTTTAAAAAGAACGAATGCAGAAATCGAAAAGGCAGATGACAAAATGAGTGCAACTTTGATGACAAAGCAAAGTGTCATTAATGATTATATCGAAGATTGTGCTAACTTGAAGAAGGAGTTGGAACTTGAGAAAATAGAAAGTGAAAGGATTAACCGATTACTTTTGAGTTATACTACATGTGATTATCTAATTGATCGTGTTTATCCTACTGTTGCAGGTCTTGAAGCGTTCAAGAAGAAAGAAAAAGAAGAGGATACTGGTAAGAAACCAAGTGTCAAGTATAACAGATGTCCGCCTCCTATCTTTGAGAGTTATTCCCCCAGGAAACCAAACAAGGAACAAGTAGACAAGGCTCTAAACATCAAATTAAAGTCTGAAATCACTGATGAATTACCAGACAATATTGATGTCACATTCACAGCGTCTGACACTGATCATGAGTCTGAGTTAGTTAAGAGAGTTGTCGATCAGGTGTTGGATATGGATGAAGAGTCAAAGTCGGAGTCTAAGTCTGATAGTTCGAGTTCGTCTGAGAAAAGTCCGAGTTCGCCGGTTAAGAGGATTATAGTGTATTTCAAGCTGTTTTCTAGTGCGTTTCTTAGTTTCCGCCTCTGAAACGTACGAGAGCTCTTCCGAACGACTCATTCAGGTCGAAACCGATCCTACAAGTTACAATAAAGAATTCCTGTTATCAAAATCTAATTTGAACGACGAATCAATCAAAGTAGCATATACATTGAATGATTCAGACAAATTATATTCTGATGAGGAATTCCCAATAAGAAGTGTTAAAACTGAAATGATCAATAAGGTTTTCAAATTAACAGAAATTAATATTTCTGAAATAAAAGATTTAAATCTTTCTGCAAAACCTAAAACTTACACTTCAAGGTTTCAACAAAGAGTAAATAAGAAAATGGGTTACGGTTATGGTTATAGTTTCCAAAAGAAACCAAACCATAATGGTAATCTCAAAAAGAAAGGTCTTGGTTTTATTTCACAAGAAAATTATAAAAATCAAAAAACTTATAAACCAAAAACAAAATTTGTTTCAGGTGGGAGTTCTGAAGATGAGCAGAAGAAACCTTTCTGGAAACAGTCGAATCAAGAGTTTCTTGCTGAAGTAAAGAAGAATGTGAGGAAGTTTGCTTCGAGAGTTGATAGAAGAACCTGTTTCAAATGCCAGGAAGTTGGACACATAGCGTGGAATTGCCCCAAGACCAACTACCAAAAACAGGGAGTTTCTTCTAACTTTGTTTTGAGAAAAACTTGTGTTGATAAGAAAGAACAATCTGTAAAAATTGTTAAAAAGTTTGAAAATTCTACTTCTGAGGAAGGAGAAAGTTCAAAAAGGTTTTATAAAAGAAGAGGTGATTTAAGTAAAAAAAATGGGTTGTTAAATCTGAAGGTAATTCTGACAATGAATCTGATTTCATAAAATCAGATGAGTCACTGGTTGATAAAAAGATTGTGAATTCCGTTCCAGTGGTGAACGATGAGAATTTTCCGAAATTGTCAAAAGAAAATTTGATGAAGAAAGTTGGAAAGGTAGAGATTTCAAATCAATTCTTCATTGATAAAGGAGAATTTGATGTTGAGAAGGCTTTCAACGGGAAAGTCAAACATATTTTTGGGAAGATGGTTGATAAGAAGGTAAAAGGTGCTAAAGAATTTTATAAATCAAAATGTTGGTGGGACAGATGTGTTCCAAAGTCACCCAAGGCTGGTGAGGCTTGGGTGGACATTATGTTTGAGTAAAACACCGGACTTGCCGGAGATCCCAAGTTGGTAATCGTGGATCAGGAATCGGCATCTTTCATGTTTAATTAGGATGATTTGAAAGTGTTTGAAATTGTTAAAATTTTACAGGTTAAAGGACTATGCCGGAGCTTCCAGGTTGGTAAGTGGGGAGCAGGTATCGGCATATTTCTTGAGGAATTTACTACAATAATGTCAATCATGCAAATGGTAAAAAAGGTTTGTTTGTGTTTGTTTACAAGTGGTTAGAAGATTTGATTGTGCATAACTTGTGCATACGGTAAATCAAGGACATTAATTTGTACTTGCATTTTCCTACAAGTGATTGAGAGACAAGATGATGACCCACATCCCCGAACTTAGTATTGATATACTTACAAGTGATAAAATCAACCAAACTTATTTTCCGGAAAAATCATTTTGATTAAAACAAACTTAAGTGTTTTGAAATCTAAATGAGAAAATAGTTTGTTGATAGGGGGAGTTCTGATTGTTTATGCCAAAGTGAATGGCGAATTGATGCAATTTGATATCGGTTGTCATGTTTCTGTACAGTTTGTTTTTTAATTTTCTTTAATGTGTTTGCATTTTAGGGGGAGTAGAAATTTTCAGAAAATCCAAAAACATTAGAAAATTTGGAAAAAAAAACAAAAACATGATAAAATCCAAAAATGAGTTTGTTGTGAAAAAGAGGAAATGATAGTACATCAGCGGACTATCACAACATGCTAAAGAATTGGAAAGTTTAAAAGTGATAAACAATCTTACTGTGGATGTGTCAGTAGATTTTTACACATTTAGTAAATTGTGAAGAGATATAAACCTAAATTTCAAACTTGCTTATTCTGTGGGTAACAACTTTTTGGATATATAGGTAACCCCTGAAATCTTGTTTGAAAGGTCCCTTATTCTGAGATACTAGATCTTTATGCTCAGTGATATCTGGGGTATCATCCCGGGACTTCTATTATATGGAAGTACTGACCTAGTCCCCGGATAATACTTTCTGAAAATGCTTGAAAAAGCGCAGCCCTCAGCAAATCGATGAAACAATAAAATTGATAGTCATTGCTGTTGTAAAAAAGATCCTCTAAAGGGGACCCACCAAAAGTCGAGCCGTCATCTCTCTGCTGAACGGAAGTTCTGACCTGAGCTCTCACGGTTTTGCAATTAACCCCTTACAGATATCATCTGTGGTATATTCACCTGTAAGACTGAATATTGGGATCTGGATACGGGAGTATATTCAAGTAGTGGGACACACGGATAAGTTTAAGTGCTTAGAACATTAATATCGTATCTCTGATCAGTTGAACGTTGTGTGAAAATTTAAGTGGACCAGTATACTAACAATCTAGGTAAATTGTTTAAAACTTAAAATGAAATCAAGCTTAACGGTGTTGGTGATTTGTCTCATAAGCTGATATGATCCTCTTACACGAACTCACAAAAATAATGTTTGTAAATATTTCTTTACTGCATTTTATTTCTCTTATGTCAAAAATCCAAAAAGATTTTCAGTGTGTTTTAGCATAAATCTTTGAAAAATTCAAAAAGATTTTCGACAACTGGTATTGAAAAGTTGATGTTCAAAATTCCGGGTGCTAAACATGATGAACAGATGGTTTGGGAGAGTGTGTTATTTTGAAAAATGATATATCTTTAAGTGGTTCTTCAAAGATTAACATTGTAAAATCATTCTTTGAAAGTAAAATGTCTGCAAGTGACTCATTAGATTTTTACAAGTTATCATCAGGAAATTTATTGTGAGGTAGAGGATGTGCAGGTTTCTAAGAGATAGAGATCCAAGTTCCGATACCTGAAGAATTTGTGATTTCAACATGCCAGACTGCGATCCCAGCATATCGAGAGGGGGAGTCTGAAGACATCCGAGTAGAGATTGTTCGTGAGGAGTCTGTTGATGATGATGAAAAGAAAAGAGAAAGACTTGAGGATGCTTGCACTGTGAGATATTTCAGAGAGCGTTCAGATTGATAAAGACTGAAGTCGTTAAAGACTCGACACTTAAGACTCGTCAACATCTGAGGGGGAGTCTGTTGGTGCAGTCATCTGTCGTCTTCGTCTTAATATCGAGTCTCGGGTTCGTTGCGGTTTTGGATCAAACATTATGTCATCATCTTTGATGATGACATCACAATGATGACACCATCCATTACATCATCACATATAAGACAAAATTGGGTATGGTCCAATGAGAGCTTACTATTTGATGGCCCAATGAGGTGATGCCTTTTGAAGGCCCAATCGTTTGAAAGCCCATCCATATGAAGGTCCAATCGTTTGAGTTTATGTAACAGTTTGAAAAGCCCTTTAGTTTGAATTAGTTGTAACCGTTTGAATTGTAGTGTCCGTTTGAGCATGTGGCCGTTTGAAGTTAGGTGTCCGTTTGAAAGGTTTCAAATGGAAGGTGCTTGTTCTATAAATAGCTGTCATATTGTTGTCATTTGTAACGGTTAGGTAAAAGTAATACCGAAGTGCTGCCGGTATTTCCTCTCATTGTAATCACTGTTAATTGAATATACAAGAGGATTATAGTGTATTTCAAGCTGTTTTCTAGTGCGTTTCTTAGTTTTCGCCTCTGAAACGTACGAGAGCTCTTCCGAACGACTCATTCAGGTCGAAACCGATCCTACATTCTGCAAGTCCAAATGCTAGCATTACAACTCAAAGTGGTGGATACACTTCATCATTCTCAAGCTTTGATCCAAATAGCAACACACCTAGCCCTCAGAAGCAAAATTCTACAAATCTGCAGTGTAATGTGACCTTGAACATTCAGAATGGTCAAAATCTATCTCCTGAAGTGGCTAAGCAACATATGGCATCTCTTGTAGCCATGTTAGAGTCGTATGAAAGCTTGATTGCAGGAAGAATTGGTAATCCGATGCTCACGAAAGAAGATTACGACCAAATCGATACAGAAGAGCTTGAGCTGATGGATGTGAAGTGGTGTTTGGCTAGTGCATGCAGGAGAGCTGAAAAGTTTCAACAGATTACTGGCAGAGATGAGTTCCGAGGAATGGCTACCTCTCCTCTAGGTTTTGACAAGTCAAAGGTTACATGTTTCCGATGTAAAGGAAAAGGTCACTTTAAATGGGAGTGTAAAAACCAAGAGTCATCTGGGAGTCAAGATAAGAACAATTATTATCAGAAATCAATCTTTTATCAGATCGATCAACAACCTCAACAAAAGGAACAGAAAACTGCTCATGGGAAAATGATCGAAGAAGCAAATAAGAAAGCTTATTTTGGTATAATAGACCAAGGTGATGAGTTTGTTGCAGAGGGATTCAGCTAGGACAATTACATACCGGGTGTGACTAGACCTGATGTGGCTCTTGTTACAAGAATTTTGGGTGAAAATGAAGATTGTCAGAAAAGAATTCAGATTTTTCCAGACCTTGGAAGTGATGTTGATACTGATGATGAGGAAGAGTATCTTAACAAATGCAGAAAAAGTATTGATCCTGATAGTTTTAATTTTTTCTATGCAGATAAAGTTGAGATGCTGAATCAGAAGAAGATTGCCTGGTTGAAGAGAGAGCTTGAAGCAGCAAAGTTACTCGCTGATGAAAAGGCGAAGACAGAAGCTGGAGAAACAAAAGTTGAAGCAGTTACTGAGAATGTGACAGAAAAGATTGTTGAAGTGGAGAAAGTGGAAGAGAAAATCGTCAAAGTTGAGAAACTTGTGGAAGTTGAAAAAGTTGTCGAAATAGAAAAGATTGTTGAAGTCGAGAAACTTGTTGAAGTTGAAAAGACTGTTGAAGTTGAAAAGATAGTTGAAAAGGTGGTTGAAGTCACTAAGTCTTGTGAGAAATGTTCAGAATCTTGCAAAATTTGTGAAGAAAAAGACAAAAAGATTGCTGAGTTGGAAAAGATTAAAGAAGACTTACTGTCCGATGTGAAGTATGTGAAAGAGTCGTACGATGTACTGAACATGACAGTTGATAGTTTGAAAAGAACAAATGCAGAAATTGAAAAAGCAAATGACAAAATGAGTGCAACTTTGATGACAAAGCAAAGCGTCATCAATGATTATATTGAAGATTGTGCTAAGCTGAAGAAGGAGCTGGAACTTGAAAAGATCGAGAGTGAAAGGATTAAACGATTACTGTTGAGTTACACTACGTGTGATTATTTGATTGATCGTGTTTATCCTACTGTTGCAGGTCTTGAAGCTTTCAAGAAGAAAGAAAAAGAAGAGGATACTGGTAAGAAATCAAGTGTCAAGTATAACAGATGTCCGCCTCCTATCTTTGAGAGTTATTCCCCCAGGAAACCAAATGAGGAACGGGTAGACAAGGCTCTAAGCATCAAATTAAAGTCGGAAATCACTGATGAATTACCAGATAATATTGATGTCACATTCACAGAGTCTGACACTGATCATGAGTCTGAGTTAGTTAAGAGAGTTGTCGATCAGGTGTTGGATATGGATGAAGAGTCAAAGTCGGAGTCTAAGTCAGATAGTTCGAGTTCGTCTGAGAAGAGTCCGAGTTCACTGGTTAAGAGGGTTTACAATAAAGAATTCCTGTTATCAAAATCTAATTTGAATGACGGATCAGTCAAAGTAGCATATATGTTGAATGATTCAGACAAATTATATTTTGATGAGGAATTCCCAATAAGAAGTGTTAAGACTGAAAAGATCAAACAGGTTTTCAAATTAACAGAAATTAATATTTATGAAATAAAAGATTTAAATCTTTCTGAAAAACCTAAACCTTACACTTCAAGGATTAAACAAAGAGTAAACAAGAAAATGGGTTACGGTTGTGGTTATAATTTCCAAAAGAAATCAAACCATAATGGTAATCTCAAAAAGAAAGGTCTTGGTTTCATTTCATTAGAAAATTATAAAAATCAGAAAACTTATAAACCAAAAACAAAATTTGTTTCAGGAGGAAGTTCAGAGGATGAACAGAAGAAACCATTCTGGAAGCAGTCGAATCAAGAGTTTCTTGCTGAAGTGAAGAAGAATGTGAAAAAGTTTGCTCAAAGAGTTGACAGAAGAACCTGTTTCAAATGCCAGGAAGTTGGACACATAGCTTGGAATTTCCCCAAGATCAACTACCAAAAACAGGGAGTTTCTTCTAACTCTGTTTTGAGAAAGACTTGTGTTGATAAGAAAGAACAAGCTGTGAAAAATGTTAAAAAATTTGAAAATTCTACTTCTGAGGAAGGAGAAAGTTCAAAAAGGTTTTACAAGAGAAGAGGTGATTTAAGCAAACAAAAATGGATTGTAAAAGCTGAAAACTGTTCTGACAATGATTCTGATTCCATAAAATCAGAGGAGTCTTTGGCTGAGAAAAAGGTTGAAAATTCCGTTCCTGTGATGAACGATGAGAATTTTCCTTCATTGTCAAAGGAAAATTTGATGAAGAAAGTTGGTAAGGCTGAGATCTCAAATCAATTCTTCGCTGATAAGGGAGAATTTGATGTTGAGAAGGCTTTCAATGGAAAAGTCAAACATATTTTCGGGAAGATGGTTGATAGGAGGGTAAAAGGTGCTAAAGAATTTTACAAATCAAAATGTTGGTGGGAAAGATGTGTTCCAAAATCACCCAAGGCTGGTCAAGCTTGGGTGGATATTATGTTTGAGTAAATACCTGACTTGCCGGAGATCCCAATTTTTTAATCGTGGATCAGGAATCGGCATCTTTCTTAAAATCTGTTTGAGTAAAAGAATCTTAAAAGTGTTAAATTTTACAAGTTGTGACTTGCCGGAGCTCCCAGGTTGGTAAGAGTGGAGCAGGAATCGGCATCTTTCTTGAAATGTTTGTTTGGTAAATCTACAGGTGATATTTTTAAATTGTTATATTTTGATTTACAAGTGATTATGGTTGGTGAGTGAACCTGTAAGTGGTTGAAAGAGGTTTCATTGACAAGTGGTTAATCAAGGTCATTAAGTTGAACTTGATTGGACCATACTTACAAGTGATATTTTGGAGAACAAATGATGAGTTTATCCCCTAACCTACAAGTGGTTTGAAAATCAACAAAACTAATTTTCCGGAAAAACCATTTGATTAAAACAAACTTAAGTGTTTTGAAATCACAATGGGAAAATAGTTTGTTGTGAGGGGGAGTTCTGATTGTTCATGCCAAGTGGATGGCGATTTGAAGTGATTTGATATCTGTTGTCAATTTGTTTGTACAGTTTGTATTCAAATTTTTCCTTTAAATGTGTTTGCATTTTAGGGGGAGTAAAAATTTTACAGAAAATTCAAAAACATTAGAAAATTTGAAAAAGCCAAAAACATGATAAAATAAAAAATGAGTTTTGTTGTATAAAGGAGGAAATGATAGTACATCAGTGGACGATCACGGCATGCTAAAGAATTGGAAAGTTAAATAGTGATAAACGGTCTCACTGATGGTGTGTCAGTAGGTTTTTACACATTTAATATATTGTGACGAGATATAAACCTAAATTTCAAACTTGCTTAATTCGTGGGTAACATTTCTCGGATATATGGGTAACCCCCGAAATCTTGTTTGAAAGGTCCCTTATTCTGAGATACTAGGTTTTTATGCTTAGTGATATCTGGGGTATTATCCCGGGACTTCTGCTGTATGGAAATACTGACCTAGTCCCCGGAGAATACTTTCCGCAAATGCTTGAAAAAGCGACGCCCTCAGCAAATCGATGAAACAATAAAATTGATAGTCATTGTTGTTGTAAAAAAAGATCCTCTAAAGGGGACCCACCAAAAGTCGAGCCGTCATCTCTCTGCTGAACTGAAGTTCTGACATGAGCTCTCACGGTTTCGCATTTAACCCCTGACAGATATCATCTAGGTATACTCACCTGTAAGACTGAATATTGGGATCTAGATACGGGAGTATATTCAAGTGGTGGGATACGCGAATAAGTTTAAGTCTCTAAAACACTAATTTCGTATCTCGGAACTTTGAACTTTGTGTGAAAATTTAAGTGGATCAGTATACTGACAATCTAAGTGAATCGTTTAAAACTTAAAATGTTTAAAGCTTAACGGTGTTGGTGATTTGTCTCAGAAACTGATATGATCCTCTTACACAAACTCACAAAAACATTGTATGTAAATATTTCTTTAATGCATTTCATTTCTGTTATTAAATCAAAATTCCAAAAAGATTTTCAGTGTGTTTTAGCAAAAATTTTGAAAAATCCAAAAGGATTTTAGGCAACTGATATTGAAAAGCTGATTTTCAAAATTCCGAGTGCTGAACATGATGAACAGGTTTGGGAAAGTTGATTGAAAAGTTTTTCAGAAAAATGAAATTTGTCGTAAAAATGATTTTCACTGTTATTCTGATTGTATAGACTATAGTTGAAAGAAGGGAGTCAATGTTGGTGAATACAATTTTAAATTTGTTAATATCTTATTTTTATGAATCTTATGTTTTGGGTAGAGGAGTTGCAGGAAAGCCTGGATTCTGATTGAGAGTAGCGAGCCAGGTTGCAATCCTGCTTCTGTACAAGTCAGACTACGATCCCAGCATGTTTTGAGGGGGAGTCTGTTAGAGAAAGAATTTGAAGATGGAAAAGATCCAGTTAGAGACTATGGAAGCCCGAAGACTGATAAAGACTGAAGTTTGAGAAGACTCGACACTGAAGACTCGTCAACATCTGAGGGGGAGTCTGTTAGTGCATACATCTGTCGACTTCGTCTTGTATCGAGTCTTAGACTTAGAATGTTAGATCAGGGCACGTTTTACGAGAAAATATGATGTTTTAGTGTTTTAAACTTCTGATTTCGCTCCAAAGGCTGATTTCGCCCGAAATGGTTTCGAGCGAAATCAACATGTTGCTGATTTCGCTCCAAATGGTTCTTGTGTCACTATGAGCGAAATCAGGGTCCTATATATAGGCCACGAGCGAAATCAGATGTAGAAGTCCTTGTTTCCGGTACCGAACTACTGCCGAAGTGCCATTTGATTGTAAAGCTGTGAAATCATCAATACAAGGCAAATTTAAGAGAATCAAGCTGTTTTTATTGTTCATTTCTTATTTTCCGCATCTGAAACGGATTAGAGCTCTTCCGATTGACTCGTTTGGGTCAGCACGTGATCCTACAATTTTTATTATTAAAAATCAACCTCCAAAACTTATAAAATTTTTAACAACAATTATGGCAAATTTTATATTTGAAACCATAATCAAAATTTACTTGTAAGCACTTGTTTAAAAATATTTTTCTAAGTGTTGAATTTTTACAAAAATTTTTAGTTTCCCTTGAAAATGGAGGTTTCCATGCTTACTAGCATATCATTTTCTTTTAAAAAATTCATCATCAATCATCAACAATTAACCTATAACTTACCATGAGCCATTACATACACTTCTACAAGATGGTATGAACTTGAAGTTTTGTAAAATCTTGTAGTATTTTAACATGTTGTTTAACATAGTATACTAACACTAAAAACATGGTTTTTATTTCATAAAACTCATTCTTACAAGATTTCAATCTTTACAACTTGTGACACCATTTTACAAAAATTCATCTTCTTGGATTTTTCATGTTTTCCATACTTTAATGGTTCCATTTTAACACCTAAAACATGTTTATTTTCTTTTAAAAACTAAGTCATGTAAATCATGAAGTAAACTTTATTTTCTTGAAACTTTTATTTTTGAAATCTTATATTTTTAAGTCTTACAACTTGTAGGAATCATCATCCTACACAAAATCAAGTTCATCTTCAAGTTCACACTTAACATAAAGGATGATCAACATGGATCTTTCAAGATTCATCATCATACTTCCTAGATCATGTTTTAAATCATCATCTAGCAAGCTTTTATGTGGTGATCAACACCGTACATTCAAGAATCAACAAACAAGTTCATCACACACATTAAACAACTTAGATCTTCATGATTTCAAGCTTTATGTTTATGTTCATGTTCTTGTTTTGGTGTGATTCTTTAAATCTTTAGTTACTACATACTTTAACCACTAAAATCAAGTGTAAAAACAAGATCAAGAGGGCTTACTACTAGCACAAGGGCTAGGGAAGAACAAGATGCAAGATGAAGAAGAAAAGAGGTGAGTAATAGCTCCACAAGATGGTCCTTTAAGTCTCCTTGCTTGCAACCTTCTTAAGTAGCTTTGATACACCTTGGAGAATGCTTAGATTGCTTGGAAATGGACTTGAAATGAAGATGTAGAGGAAGAGGGTGTTGGCCGTGAGCTTTGTGAGAGGGAAGAGAGTTTTTTGTGTGTTTAATGTTGTGAAATGATAAGTGTTAAGTCTTATGGTCTTTATCAACTTCTTTCCAACATAAGATTACACATTGGTTTACATGTTTGATATCTTCACAACATCCACAATAAAATAATCAAAAGAATAGTGGGGTGTGGGCCCCCTATGTTGACCATCCACCATATGGGGGGGGGGGTCTTGGTTTGGTTTCAACTATTAGTTAGATGTTAAGTTAGGATTTAAGTGTTCTAGTTAGAGGTTTAAATGTGTTTAGGGATTTTAAGATGTAATATGGTGTTTAGTGCTAATAACTAGCTTTATGATGTTAAAACAATGCTTCTAGTTCAATTTTGGTGTTTCGGGTAGTGTCCGGTTGTTCTTTGGGTTACCGGTTCGTTAAGGTGCTAAATTGCGCAGTTTAGTGTGATATGAGATACCTTTTATGACAGTTTTCATTCCCGACACTTTACAAGTTATTCTGGACACATAAACCTTGTTTCTGCATAATATTTTGGTGTTAAATTGCTGAATTTTGATGAATTTTGCAGAATTCTGCAGTTAGAGTGTGTTTCGGGCACTTTGTTGTGTTTAATCGTCACTCGGAAGGCAGTTTTATAACCCTTATTTTCCTACATAGAATTCTAG
This sequence comes from Helianthus annuus, assembly GCF_002127325.2. Taxonomy (NCBI): domain Eukaryota; kingdom Viridiplantae; phylum Streptophyta; class Magnoliopsida; order Asterales; family Asteraceae; genus Helianthus; species Helianthus annuus. The sequence continues at coordinate 96,142,548 of NC_035442.2, forward strand.
TGTAAACTTTGGTTCGGGGAGTCAATCTGTCTCCTAACATGATGTCTGTCTGAGTACTGAACTCCTGTCAGTACTTCTAGTTTATCTGATTATTGTGCTAGTTTCGTTCTGTGCACTAATTTAACTGTTTCAAGTTGCATTTAACAATCATAAGTAACATGCAACATGTAATGTATTTGTGAGTTATTTGAAAGTAAATCGTGCAATCATTCATATCATAAATTCACCATACACAACCATATATTACAATTTACTGTTCACATCGTACGGAAAATACATGGAAAAGTGCCAGTTGTCACAAAACACACACACACACCCCCATCCGATCTGCGCCTTCATATTCCAGATCTACACACATCTTTGATTTAATCGATTGAAGTGATGAATTTGAGTGATGATGATATGGGATTGAAGGCGGTTAGGGTTTCCAGGGTTGAATTTGGGGAATGATTGTGGGATTAATAGGACCATTGTGATGTGAAGGTGGTGGAGGTGCGTGACGATGGTTGGTGGGGGTGAGTGCAGGAGGTGGGTGACGGTTGTGGAAGTGGGTGAAAGAGGTGGGTGGCACTGGTGGTTGTGATGGGGCAGAGGTCGGTATTGGTGGTGGAGGTGCCCCTAGGTTAACTGACGTTGTGGTGGACATTTTGGTGGCAGAGGTCAGTGACGATGGTTGGAGGAGGTGAGTGTCGGGAGTGGGTGACGACTGTGGATCGGTGGTGACAGATTATGCTCAACTGACGGCCGCCACCCCCCCCCCCCGGTCACCCGACGTCGCTGCCTCCACTGCCACTTATAACCACCCACAATCAATACCACCGACCACCACCACTCACCACCGATTTTATTCCTTCGTTTTTCTTGCCTACCAAACAATACACAATAATAATTCATTCAACTCGTACATCGTAACCAAACAAGACATGGAATGGTAATAATCCATTGTATTCCTTCGTTCATTCCATTACCTCCTCCATTTCATTCACTCGTCCATTCCATTACCCCATACCAAACAAAAGTGTTCTATGCAATAGTTCATAATTTGCTCCCACTTCTCCTAATTAATGTATTATTTAATAAACTTCTCCTAATTAATAAATTTTATAATACATTATTTATGTATATAATAATTTATACCAATTGACATTTATAATATGACGTGTGTATATGAAAGTGTGTACATGAGATGTCGGTGTGTGCACGCATGAGGTATGTGGTATGTGTATAAGTGTGTATGCGTGAGGTGTGGGTGTGTGTAGTTGTAAGGTGCATATGTGGGAGCACCAAATACTCAAACAGAAGGGTGTGTGTATACATGGTGTTCTTTAATTGGTTTCTTAAGGAACGAGGTCGAGGTAGTCATGATGAAACCGTGGGTAGGTGGAGCTTATGGGGTGATTTTAATTACGCCGCATTGTGCGGGCTCTCGACTAGTATAATTACAAACTTTTATGATGGCAAATATTCGAAAGATCCATCTGGTCACCATTTACAATTACAAGAACTCATTCAAGATTCATAAGAGGGTTAATTCATATGCTAAAATTACTATACCTAAGGTGACCAATCTTAAATGATATTATGGTTGACGTTAACGCTAAAATTACTATACCTAAGGTGACCAATCTTAGATGATATTATGATTGACGTTAACAAGTGATCGGGTTTATGGGTGTCAAGGTGAGACCCCCTCTTTAAACATTATTTTCACGAAATTAGTAAAATAACGTTAAAATTAGTGCACTTTCACTTTTGCCCCCCGAGCGCCCACACATACATTATATGCGCACTTTCACCACATGATGCATGCTTCTGACACTGTGAATGTTTATTCCATATATATGTGTGAAGGTTTGATTTTTGAATCTGATTTGTTTCTCGTATATGATGCTTATGCCATATGTATTATATGTGTATATATGTGTGTGTTTAATTGTGTGCTCTAATATGTCACTTGTTCCACTTCCACTTGCATATCAGACCTTTTAACCGACCAGACCCTTTGGGACCCGAAACCACATAAGCATGTTTGGTTCGTGGCTCTCAATTTCATCAATAAAAGGATTCTCGGTTCTGGCGGGTCTGGGTCGGTTCCGACCCTTTGTACAGCCCTAATCTTTTTAAAAAGAAAACGTCGGGAGATTAACTACATGCTGGATCATATATCTATCTATCCCGATCACACCCGAGATCTTTGATAGGAAGATACACGAATCTTACAAAGCTCAAAACGGTGAGGAACACTTGAATAGTTAATAAATGCCATCAAACCCGTGAAATATAATAAATATCAATAAAAAATAACTGAATTATATGGCAACAAGCTTTTGATTATAATAATTACTTGCTTTGAAGATAACTGAGTTATATTTTTAGAAACCGAGTACATTTTCCTCTACAAACTAAGGTATAAAAGTTAAATTTTAAATAGATGTTTTAGTGCATTTCGGGGTTCATTTTTTAAATTAGAGCATCATCTCAAGTCATAAACAAAATAAAGCATAGAAGATAGCCAAATACAAGGTTCCAAAAGAAGTTGCATAGACAAAAATTTGAAGTAGATAAAAAGCAAACTACAGAATGCCATCACATTCCACTATTTATTTACAAAACTCTTGTAGTAAATTTATAAAAAAAAACCAGCTTGACAAATTTGTTCGTTCTTCGCAGAGCCTTCTTCTTGAACAAGCCACGACCAATCATTTCGTCTGCATTTAACTGAAGAAATGAAACAATTTATAATCTAGACTAATAAACACAATAACCCGCACAAAAATCTACCCATTTTGACCTGTTATCCAACCCACCTAACACGCCCGTTTTGCCGTCTCTACCTTAAGACTGATAACAAGTAGTGCCAATCTATGCTTTAAGAGTACTGACCTTAACCATAACCATGTCATCACCGACACTTTGGGGAAGGCAGAGAAGAAACCTTTATTGAGCCCCAGTTATCAAAGGATACAATATACACAATTTGGTTAGTTTGAAACGAAAACTCATGACAAATCAAACGATCCTTGTCCTTCGTTAATAGCATACAAGAGTTTCTTCAGCATAATTTCCTGTCAAAACAAATTCAAAAGTTGTTACATAAAGACCTCAACATTTTAAAAATTATTCACACCTTTGTTTAAAAACGCGTGAGGCGCTCATAGCAACTAGGTCCCAAAACCTTTGTTTAACAATGTGGTTATTAAATGAATATTTTGTTCATCCCTTGGTTGTTTTTACTTATCAGTCTCCTACAAACCCTAATCATGACCAATTTTAGACCAAAAAGTACATGAGGCGCCTCTGAGTCCTTTCCTAATCGCCTCGCGCATTAGGATTGAGCCTCTTTAAACCAAGATTCAAACCAAGTACAGATAATACCTTAGTGGAATACGGAGGAAGCTTTAGATAATTAGCACATGTCATCACACTTGGCAAATCATCATCTGCAGATTCTGACACTCCAGCCGCATTCGAAGCCGCGTTGTTGGATGTTGAAGAATGCTGTGCCAGACAACAAAAATAGTTTATAGCACATATATCCCCTCAAAACCTTGAATAATATTAATTTTAAATATGAAATTTTAAGAAGATATAAACAGTGCAAGAGTATACATACCTTCCGCACAATTGTTAACTTGGGATTCAACACAGCCAAACCACCAGGAGGAAGGCGAGGTGCACCAGTCACAAACTGACAGAAAGCCCGCTGCTGTTCTGGATTAAACTCTCCCATAATCTCAAGCAACTAAACAAAACATATTTTGTTAGAAGGCATTTCTTGTTTCAATAAATAGATGAAACCCAAAAACTGAAAAAAAAGGAATTACATACATTAACTATTGGAGGGCTCTTGGAAGTGTATCCATGATCAAATTTTATGTGTTCAACAAGTGTATCAGCCTGCGTTTAAAACAAACTTAAATTAATCTTGCTTTGAATGCTTTATAACATGTTTAAAACTTTACAATAGCGTTACCAGAAAAAAAAAAAAAAAAAAAAATCATTACCTCCCACAACTCCCCACGGCCACAAAGTAGATAATCCAACTCACTAGGAGAAAAGATTTGTAGAGCCGAAATGTCAAAAACCTGATAGTTAGATGGTATACACATTAGCTTATATCTACAGATTTTATATATTTTAACATAAACTGGGTTCTAAGAATGAAAAACGCATCAAATAAGAATAAAAATGACCTGACTGAATCCAGCTCTAAATGCTTCCATCTGTCGTGTGATACCAGTCTTGACAGTGGCCTCAACTACCAGAGAAATGTACTCTTCCAAATTGTTTATATCAACCTGTAAAAAAATCAAACTATAAATGCTAGAATAACATAAAGACAAAAAAAATAAAAAATAAAAGATGATGGTGAAGTACAATGTCATCGCCTGTTTTGAGAACAAAATCAGGATAGCCAGGAAGCGTGAAATCTAGACAAAGATCTTCAACCGGGGCTCCCCTAAACCGTAAGTTGAGTATTTCATTTTGGTCATGTAAAGACTCCAAGTACTGTTTCCGGCAAACAAGAGCTTGCAATTCTTGCAATGTCTTACCAAACTCCCCATCAAATAATGAAATGTCATGCAAATCAAGTTCCTGTAAACAAAACCAAAATATCAAACCAATTCCATCTAAGCATTTGTAAATAGTAAACAAGCAGCTTACCTGTCCAAGCACGAGTTTATAGAAGGCGACTGAAAGTGGGAGGTCCAAAAGCCTACCATCTTGAAGCGCTTTAGCCATTACACGACCAAGCAGGCGGAAATGTTCTATTACTTTAGAAAACTGGGCTCCATCAGAAGTATCAACAGTAAGAGGCCAAGGACGTGGAAATAACCCTAGAGGTGCTAAAATAAGGTCTCCAAGACCCTTGCCAGATTTTTTATCTCTCGAGTCAACTTCCACTGATGTGTTGACATCTGGCAAATTAGATCTCCACATTCTCAATCCTGCTTTTTGAAGGTCATGGCTTAACAAGGTGTAAAACTCCAAAGTGGGGCCCAAACCGGTTCCAACTTCACCGAAATATTCAACTTCAAGAACTGCTTTTTGACTTGAATACATCTCCATGACTTTTGCAGCAGAATCTAGTATACGATTCCGGGAAACACGGACTTTTTGGCGTTGTAATCTCCCGACCCTAAATTCCCTCTCGTTCATAGATCCATGACCGTCTGCACCCTGCTGCTGTTGAAGCCGATGCAATGCACGTGATAGACCAAAAGCAGTTGAATAAAAATACTGTCGCCTAGTTTCGAAAGGAAATAAAAACGGGCATGATTTTGTTAACTGATAACACCATGATGGAAGACTACCACTGCAAAGTGCAAGAGCATCTTGAATTTGCCTAGACAATTTCGGAGTTAATTTGCTATTAATAAATTCATCAGAAGGAACCCTAACACCAGTAGAAATATTCAATTCATCTAGACTGAAAATTTTCCCTTGAGCAAAACTGTCTGTTGCTGACTGTACACGCAAGCGTGGTGCCAGCTGATTTAACCCTTCTAACACACGTAATAGTGATAATATGTTGTAAGTAGGGTTGTTCCTTTCCAGATCACATGGAAGTTCCCCTTGTAAAATACTGTCTAGAAGAGACATTTGATGGATTCGTGAATCACTATTAGAATTTGAGGTGGACCCCGCTTTGGTACTGGATTTAGATGGGGTTGTAGAACTCGGGGTTCCAACTGTTTGGGTGTGACAGGTGTCTGCTCTTTGGTATGTTATGGTATATATATCACCCCATAATCTGCTACCATCACTAGATACGAAATCACTTCCATTATCATCATCCTCGTCGAGAACAAGCTGTCTCTGAATAGCTTGATAGATTGTTAAATGACGGTTTAGCTGTTTCCCACCTGAAGAAAAGACTAGCTTAGGAGAGCCGACGAGCGGCCGCCCGTGGCGGTCTCTGCCGCCCCTTATACCTCCTCTGCCGCCATTTGCTGATGAAAGCCCAGCCATAGCAGCAGCAGCAAACGACATTTTACCTCTTGAACCTAATGAGTCTGACCCACGAACCACAACACCTCGGCTGCTGCTGCTAGAACCAGGGTTTGTCTGACTATCACTGGTTGCACCACCAGCGGGTCTTTCCTCACCCAACTTAACATCATGAACTTTGTCTGGCATGCAAACGGGAAGGGAATCATCCCTTAGTACCTGCATAATCATTTCGGTTATTATTATAATTGCTGCTACTAATAAAAAAAAATAATAGCAAAGATGCTATGACAACATACATCATCAGGATCTTCATCGTCATCCTCAGAAATGTCATCATCTTCAATCACCAATGCATCATCCATCTCAACAGGTGATATATCAAAGTCCTCATCCTACAGCAGACAGAAAGTTATAAGACATAATTATCCTCCTAAATCTATAATAAAGTATACAATATTGTAAGCACAACTAGAAGACTGAAGAAAAACAACCCTCAAAACACAAACAAACCATTAGGTTACACATATCAGATTCAGATATCTTCCCCAAAGTGAACCTTATGTAGTTCTAGGTCAAATTTAGGGTCTATAAGAGGTTACTATGTAAGAAATCCAAATGAATAAAGAAAATAAGAAAGTTTTACTTAATAAATAGGTCGATATGTAAAACAGATAAGAGAGACACAGCTTCTGGTTGTAATTAAAGCTTTTTTGGCTGTATATAAATGTGCTTCTGACGTAATGACGCGCAGGCCTCGTGCCTAGGCTTTTGAGACCTAAACGCCTCGAAATTAAATCAATCATGACAGAATGCAACTTTAAAACAGACAAATATGTTCTTATAGTACTCCTAAGATTGTTATGAATTCAAAAATAATCAAAGTTGGTACCTCCGAAGTAGAGTCCCCATCTACAGATTTCATCTGTGCATCTTTATCCAAAGAAGCCCGTCTACGAGCAGCATTTCTAGTCTGTGGGCCCCCTCTCCCCTCATCTTGACCCGACTTCAATACAGCTTTTCCCTTCCCTTTTGAAGAGCTTGCGGTTTTCTCTTCCGTTTTGTTGGCTGAGTCACCTATATTAACTGACGATCTGGATCTGGTAGAGTGATGACGTGTAGCAGCCACAGGAGTAGATAGAGACGAAGCTCCAGCTCCTGCAGGTGTAGTTCCAGTTCCAGACTCAGAGTTGGTTCCATATCCAGAAGGCTTCTGACCAGACTCACTACGTTGAACACGTGGCCAAAGAAAATCCTCCACAGCGGCCAAACTAGCTAAAGGATCAATCAAGACAACATTTGAAGAATAATCGCGAAGAGACTTTTCGCCGTGTGCTCTACAAAGACGTAATTTGAACGGCTGAGATAATGCCCCGAGACCAGATGACAAACGTGCATTTCCAGTAGATGATCTGGCACTGTGACTTAAAACCACTGGGAAACGTTCTAGAGATGTCAATGCATATTGAAGCTTCTGAACTAGATTACTCATTGGAGCTTGTTTTCCAGCATCAAGACTTAACGGAAGTGCAGCTTGTATAAAAGACGTGTATCTTTTAGTAGCCAGCTGGCGTAACTTAGGTAGATTCGTTTCTGATACTCGTTCTTTGGAAAAATGTCCACAAGAGAAATAGTTTAGTAAAGCATCCACAACACCACTACCGATGAATTCAAATGTAGAAACACCATCATCTTTGGTTAACTCTGCTAGCATTTCGATTATCACTCCTAACAGGTCTTCTTCTTTTCCAGGCGAATGATCAACAAACCGAAGACTAAACGCTTTTGACTTCCCCTTTGACTTTGTCTTATGATCATCCACGCCAGCACCCAATTTCTTACAAAGATTTTTCAAATGTAGAAGATCATCTGTAACCCCAACTTCAGTAGTAGCACCAGGATCGGAAGGGAAGTACTTATCCTTGAAAGCTTTTGCACTTGAACTAACCGCCATCCGAAGACTAGAACTGACAGCTGGCAGTTCAACAGAAGTTTTCAAATCTTCAGCAGCATTCACATCTGTAGCAATGCGGCGTCGATAACGCCTCGAGCGTAAGGAGGATCCAGATATAGAATCATTAACCTTCTCACTTGATAATGGTGAAGAAAGAGCATTACCAGATGGTGATGATGACTCGGCAAGTGTATCTATTGCATGGACAACACCTTCTCTCACAAACATCTTACTGAACGTTTCCGGAAGTTTCTCCATTAGTATCTCCGCAATTTGAAGAGACGGTACCAACACTTGAGGGTCCTTCCATGCTAAAACCCCAGCCAAGAAACTGAAATTTCACAAAAATACAAATCATTACACAATCATATAATACAACAAATAAAAGAAAATGTAATCATCAACGACATACCTTGATATGTTTGCAACACCAAGTAGAGATTGAATCATATCGGCGGTGCTAAAGTACATCAACTTCCCGATCACCGAAAGACATTTGTGACGCACAGGCGCATTTACACTTGACCCGTATATCTACAAGATAAAAAAATCTCACTTTGTTTTCATAAATAGTTACAGTACAATGAGTCTTTAGACCTAACCTGAATCAGAACAGGAAGAAGGTCCATCCCAAATTGCTGCAAAAGCTCAGGCTGCTTGGTCAACAACTTCTCACGAGCGGAGATCTCGAGTGCACTGTCACCCGATTCTTCTTGCTTGCTACCACTTCCTGCAGTCGACTTTCTCAAGAGAGACCCTTTGACAAATACATTACTACTGGTAGGAAGAGTTATGGTTCCGTTTGGCAATGGAGGAAGAAGCTCATTTGCTAAATTCACAATCTCAAAAATCTACAGACCAAAAGAAGCAAATTATTTAGAACACATTGCCAAAAGTTGTTATACAATGTAAAACAGAAAAAAAAATTACCTGCTCCGGTGGTCTACTCAAGGCAGGTGACACAGACATTGTTGCAACAAGACCAGACCCGGATAATATATCTTTAACAATCCCGCTGATCCCTAAAAGGAGCAACGTTTTGGATCCTAAAGGAGAACCACTTGCACATGTAGATAGCAATCGAATTAAGCCCTGCAAGGCTTCATGTTAAGTAATGCTGCCCAATAGTAATACCGTATTCCAAAAAAAAAAAGTAAATGACTTATGTATAACGTACCGTGTATGTAGATGTACTGAGGGATGCTTGTCCGCCTCCGGAGCAACTGGTTGATATGAGAGAAGCTGCTTGCTTAACCAATCCATGGGTACAAAGCTCGTCTAGCTGATCAGGAGATGCTGCGAATGCCTCAGCAATTCGAGTCAAACAAACTGAAGCATGCTCCAAAACCTATAAACATAATGCAATTAAAAAATCATTTAATCGTCCTTAGGTGGCTAAAACTGAAAAATTGTAGTGCTTGCCTTGGCATCATGGTACTGAAGAAGATTAGTCAATAAGGGAACAGCTTCCATGACAAAATCGGCAGCATCAGAAGGAAGTTTCTTGCACATGTTTGCAGCAGTAGATAGTGCCACACGCTGAGATGAAACAACAAGTTAATTTTAAAGATATACTTGAATAAACATTCGTTTTCTTCCGATACATCTAATATGACAGGGTGTAAACAGGTACCTGGACTCCTGTTGAAAAGAAGTCAAGATAAGAAAGCACTGCCATTAGAGCCCCTGCTCGCAAGCAGGCAGTTGGGTGCTCCTGAGATATCTTCTTAAGAGCTTGCAAGGACTGTTAGCAAAATGATGGAAACGATAAACAACACTAGCACTATAATTCACAGTTGTCATTATCATCAATAGCTATAAGATTTAAACAACAATACTTAAACTATGAAGCCCATAATATCCCACCCTAAAGAAAACTCCTTCACATTCTCAGCCCATGTAGCATCATTTATCACATATGCTTATGAAATCAAAATTAATATGAACAATTAGCTAGTAAGCTGGCAAACCTGTTCAGCCAAGTCCATATACTCAATTGTAAGCAGCCTAGCAACAAAGCAAGAAACAGCTCCATAATGCACCACAGCAGCACAAGACGACGGTAGCACATCACAAAGATGTGTAAGCGCCCGAGCAGCAAGCAACATAATATCCGGATTACTCTCATGATTAAGCAACCCAACAAGAACAGGCACAAACGAATCCACCGAAAACGTACTAAGCGAATCTTCCGTCCCAATAGATAGCATCTCACACAGCTGCGTCAATGCCTCAACCTGCTTCCCTTCCTCTCCATCGGCACGCAACCCCGAAAGAATCTTCTTCAACCTCCCACTCTGATGCGACGACGAAGCCGACGCCATCGCCGACGAAGGAAGCAAATCATCTAACCCAGCACCTAACTTCCTCAACAAACCCTGAAGCGCACTACTCGCAGAAGTCAAATTTTGATGCAAAATCCCCACACCTCCACCCTCGCTATCGTCATCCTCATCATCATCCGCTCCACCTCCACCGTCAATATTCAGCCCCAGATTATTCTCCCTATTAACATTATCCCTCTCCTTAACCCTAACCTCATGTTCTTTCTCTTTTCCTTTATCCAAATTATCCCTATCCAATCCCAAACCCTGATTACCAACATTCTTCCTACTCCGACGCCCTCTACCCGACCCCGAGCCCGACTCATTAACCGAATTATCCATATTAGAACTACGTAAACGCGTAGATACCGATTGAGCAACAACGTTAGAACCTGCGACCGCTACGGCTGAAGCAGATGACGAACCGGTTGAAAGACGAGTGCGTTTGTTCGAACGAGTTGTCGGTCCGCCGGACGACGAAGAAGAATGGGCTGATGAGGTGGCCTCCGCCCTCTTCCGGCTACGAGTTTCCATACAAAACCCCAAACCCCCTGTAATATCCAACGATCAACGACGATCGAAGATGCAATGATCTCTAATCATCGTTGTTCATGGATCGCACGAAAAAAAACCCTAATTTGTTTAAAAACGCTCGATTTAAACAATTTAACGAACCTGACGCAATCGATTGATGCTGAAAGTGATGAATTGAGATAAATAAAAGAGATTTAATCGATTCGAACCGATCGGTGATGAATTTGGGGGAGTGAAATCGAGAGGCAGAGGGTTAAAAAAAACCCTAATTGTTATGGTGGTTGGTATATATAGGTCTACGTTTGGGTTTGGGTATGTAACACGTAAAAGATGCAAGAATATATATGGGATCATAAAATAAAAAAAAAAAAAAAAAAAAGGGTAAATTACACTTTTCGTCCTTTATGTTTGTATCACATTGTAATGGATATTCTTTAACTTCAATAATTACAGCCACAATTGTTACATCTTACGTCCTTTAGCACTAACCAGGTTAAAATTTTAAGTTAAGTCTATTCACATGAGGGTAATTTAGTCTTTTTACCAATTTAATTAAAAATAGTTTAATTAAAAAACTAATATATATATATATTTAAGCTGAGATATATCTCTTTCTCTCTCTCTAAACTTTCTTCCCAAAATCCAAATCCCCTATGTAACACACACACACAGTTAGTCTCCATCGAAGGCATCAGTAAAAGTAAACATGAAACATGTGGATTTCAAACCATAAACAATGGCAAAAGAAAACACCAAATCTGTTGAAGTTAGGCTCTACCTATGAATGTGCTTTCTGTATATATATTTCTGCAGGACCTCCATTTGTCTCATTAACAAGTTTAGAATGCTTCAAATCTGCTTCTCCTACAAAACTCTTGCTTTCACCATCTAATTTTGAAGAACTGAGCACTTAAAGCATCAAATTTGGCCACTAATACCACCAATAACCATCACCACCACCAAACCACAATCTCTAAATCTGAAAAACCCATCCTCCACCATTCACAAAGCAATGGATTGTACCTGAGTCTCCATTTTTCTCTCTGTACTTCACCTCCGTAGCCACTTTGCCACCCACCACCAGATTCGGGAGTCGCACCTTCCTCTCTCTCTATCTACCAAAACCCTAGATTCGGGTAATCGATTGCAGATCTGCTAAAAAAGATTCGAGATGGGGCGATGGAGTTGCAGATATGGTGGAGATTTCTGTGTGTTTAAGGAATGAGGGAATGTTTAGAGTGAGTGATGGCCAGAGTGGTTGTGGCGAGGCTTTAGGTGGTGGCGGACGGGAGGAGTTGTGGTGGTGAGAAGCTTAGGTTACAGTGTTTTAGAGATAGAGAGAGAGTTGGAGAGTGTGTGAATTTTCGTTTATAAATATAACTATAAATGAATATATTTTCTTGTTTTTTCATTTTTTAATATATATTTTAGGGGAATTGGCCTGAAATAATCCCACCTAGACCTTATTGGCCATTAACAATCCCAACTCAGAATATTCCCCCCACCAGTCCCACCTTTCACCTATTTTTCCTACAATGGTCCCCCGTTAAAAAAACTTAACGGAGTTAAGCTTTTCTCCAAATTACAAACAGATTTTTTAGGGGCTTTTGATTAGAACGACGATACGAGTCCATTGATGTAAAACTTGCCTCGAAACGGTGCTCCAAACAGTGAAAACGGCGCTTCAATTCGGGTGTTTAAATTTCCAATTAACCAAAATCAAGTCACTTGGAGCACCATTTCGAAGTAAGTTTTACATCAATGGACTCGTATCATCGTTCTGATCAAAAGCCCTAAAAAATATGTTTGTAATTTGGAAAAAAACTTAACTCCGTTAAGTTTTTTTAACGGGGGACCATTGTAGGAAAAATAGGTGAAAGGTGGGACTGGTGGGGGAAATATTCTGAGGTGGGATTATTAATGGCCAATAAGGTCTAGGTGGGATTATTTCAGGCCAATTCCTCTATATTTTAAGTAAATAGGTAAAAATTACAAAACTACCCTTGTGTGAATAGAGTAAAAAAAAAACACCTAAAATTAAACCCTAAGCATAAACCCCAAAAAACCTAAACCCCTCAAAAAACCTAACCTCCCACCCGCACTCCCTAAAAACCTAAACCCCCTCTCCGCACACCAAAAAACCTAATCCTAATCCTAAACCTCCAAAAACCTAACCTTAAGAGCTAAACTAAACTCAAAATCTAATTTTAAACATATAATGCACACGTGCAGTACAAGTTTTTTTTTTTTTGAAAAAAAAAAGTCTTTTTATACATTAAAAGTAGCGAATTTTTATAAAAAAAATTGTAAAAAAAACAAACTTGCCATGTTTTTTTAGTTTTTTTTTAGTTTTCTCATTTATATGTAGTTTTCTCATGATTCTCTCCCTATATATATATAGGGTCAGGATTTAGAGAAAACGCTCAAAAGTGTGAGAACGGAGAGAGCGCTTGTGGATCGTCAGATCAAAACAATCTATGGACTAGATGACGAGGTGGCGTTTTCGTAAATAAAATCACTTTTATTAATCTGGCGCGCTTCATTAAGGGTAAAAGGGTCTTTTGACTTAACATAAAACGCCAAACTCACGCTATTAAAATCCCGCCTCAACACACATAGCACACTTCATCGTAATATAACGTCATAGATATAAAACGCCAAACTTTGTTTTTAACCGATAAAACCGAACAAACAGTACTGAAACGATGGAACTTTATTACTAGCATTTACTGTAATAAAAATCGCGCCTAAAATACGCGCCAAAAACTTCCTATATAAACAAACTCTCAGAACTACTAAAATCCACACCAAAACCCTAAAAACCTATATTTTCCTCTATACCGTTCATCTTATAAACGCCAAAAAAACCAAAATATCAAAGATTCCAATCCATGTTTCTTTGATATACACTATTTCCTCAATAAACTTTGGCTCTATGTAATGAGCAAAATCCTGAATATAAACGCCAAAACATACAAAAACCACAAAACTTCAAAAAAAGCCATTTCATGGAGATTCAGTTTTTGTTCTCAATAAAGTTTAGCTAAACGGGATGGATAACATTGTTACACATCTTTCTTAACTGGGGATTAAGAATATTATCCATTTCGTTCAGCAAAACATTATTGAGTTTAGCACGACCAAAATTAGAAGTTTATGGTAGTTTTATTTAGTGGCGTTATTGTTTTTTTTTTTTTTTTTTGGCGTTTGATTTCCTTGCCCGATCTTATATTGTTTGTTATTTAACTTCGAAGTAGCATGTTATGAACAAAAAGGTAGAAAAAAGAAAAAGATGCAAAAAAAAAAGATTTAAAACGCCAAACTGTGTCTGTGTTATATAGGATTAAAATATAAAAAACGCCAAACTACTCTACACTGGCTCTCGAAGACCATCTGTATGTGTTCTGTAAGAATGACAAATACAAAACAGCAAACTACTCTTCACTGGCTCTCAAAGACCTTGTCGGTCTTCTTTTAATTACGGCCTGTTTGCATGTCGATGCGTAGTGTCCATAGCCTTTGCAGTTCTGACACTGTCTTTCTTTGGCCCCGGGTTTCGACTTTAATTGCTTTTTGTCGATTGCTATTTCCTGTTTAGATTTCAAGCGCTTCCGAGAACCAGAACCTTTGGATTTATAACCTACAGGGACTCTTATTGGATTCTTGTCGTTTTTATATTGACCGGTTATCTCGGAAAATCTATCCCTAGAACTAGCGGGAGGAGCAACAATCTGCATATCTTGAACCTTCTTCATATAGGATTGAACATGATCCTTGTATAAGGATAGCTCCTCTTTATTGCCATATAAACGGTTCAAAGTGTATTCGGTTGAAAAAATAATATCTCGCATCATACTTTGCACATCAGGATCAAGCTCGGTCATATATTCACGACTAATTGAGCATTCAGGAGAGCAGTTTGGCGAAGCCTCTTTGCGCCATCTATTCAGAATGTATTGTTTTGGAACTTCCCTAATGTCCATAATTCTCAAAACATAGAATATATGTCTACATAGCAAACCAAACTGTTCAAAACGCCTGCTTGAGCAACTACATGTGCAATCAGACTTACGGAACATTACCTGAAAAACTCCAAAAACAATATCTTTATAACGCCATGCATAGAATATTTGTCTAAAAAGTAAAAAAACACATTGCATATGATAAAACGCCATTAACAGAAAACGCCATAAAAACCAAAACACCATTATCTACCTCAAATAAGGATGTACAAGGCTGTTGGAAGTCATTTACGTAAAACTTAACAAACCCATCAGGCTGATCTTCGTAACGTTTATTTATGCAATCCGCAAATCCAATAAGCTCAGCTTGAACATCACAAAAAATACTTTTTGTGTATATGTCAACAGCTTGCCCTTCCAACAATTTGTAACTACTCTTCAACTGGGGTCTTTTGTATCGAGATTCATGATCATTTTTATAATGTGTGTGACGTTGTGCTTCTATTGCAGTCTCGTAATGCGTCATGAACTCAACAAGAGTAGCTTTCGAATTGCACACTTGACCAAAAAAATGATTCTCACTCTCCGACCTATATGTCGTTCGCATAAGACCAGACATATGCTCCATTCTATAGTATGTAGGGATTCAAGATTCCCTAAGTGCAAAAATATCAGATAGCCAGTCATTATCTTCTAAATTGAATTCTACGATAACCGCTTCCCATTCTGATCCAAACTCTTCAGGTGTGAGAATATCCGTCCACACAACACCACAAATACGTTCTTTAAAAATTGGTGGAATTTCATAGCCTAACACCAACATGTATATAACACGAAAACGCCATGCATAAATAAAAAAAAACAAAAGACAAAACTTAATTAAAAAAACACAAACAAGGTAAAGAATGCCATGTATTTTAAAACGCAGTGTATCCTAAAACGCCAAACGAAAAAAAAGCATAACAACCTTCAGAGAAACTTTATGCATCACATGCCACATGCATAACCGATGCCTCGTGTCAACAAATACAACAGAAATAGCCTTCTTCATCGCTGGATCTTGGTCAGTGACAACAACTTTTGGTTGAGAACCAACAGCTTTTAGAAAAACTCTTAACAACCAAATATACGTATCAGCAGTTTTCGGCGCCAATAATGCTGCACCAAATGTAACATTGCAGTGATGATTGTCTATATCAGTGAACTGTACAAACACCATAGAGTATCTGCATATGAAAACGCCATGAGAACTGAAACAATAATAAAACGCCATTGAATGTAAACTAATAAAACGCCATTGCATGTAAACTAATAAAATGCCATGGCATGTAAAATAATAAAACGCCATTGCATGTAAATTAATAAAACACCAAAAACAGAAGAAGTTGAATTATAAAATATTACTTGTTGGAACGATACGTGGCGTCAAACGAAATCACATCACCAAACACGTGGTAATTACGTTTGGCTTGATCGTCACACCAAAAAAGACCCTTCAAACGATTCTCTTCGTCTATGATGTAATCATACGAGAAATTAGGCTGGGAATGTTTTTTTTTCATTAAAATTTTTCACAACCATATCGGCGTCATATTCCCCTATGAACAAGTTAATTTGCCTCTTATAGTTCTTAAATTCAACTTTGCTTGCACCCACGTCTTCAAAACCGTCAAAACAAGTGTTCATAACATTAAACGCCTTGACGGGACCCAGATTCAACTTAGACATGTTGTGTATAACATGCTTCTGGAGCTGAGTAAGGTGTCGTTCAGTTGGAAGAAAATGCTTATCAGGACGTTCAACAAGTTCATGATTGTGCTCCTCGACAAACTTATACACCTTCCATGATCCAGCCTCAAAAAGTACACGGAACAGTGCACCACAATCAGTCCTCTTTGAGAAGTTAGATCGCACTACTAGCTCCTTTTGATTGGGGTCCAACGTATCAGCCTTCTTGTCCTTGTATAACCCATATCTCGTACACAAGTAATACTTAATATGTAAGACACCTTTAGAGTTTGTCTTTGTAGTCGCTTTCCTGACTGAAAACCCACACTCCTTGGCATACTTAACTTACATTGAATAACAATCATCAAGGCTTGAGAATACCATGTCCATTCTGGGCTTTAATTCTTCACTGACGTCAGGAATGATAAATGGTAATCCAGTTTTGGGGCAAACCCTTTGGCTCGAGGAAGAGACTTCGTCTGAGAAAACACAGCGAGGAACAGAAAAATCAGAAAAACAGAGTGATGTCTCGTAATAACATTATACATTAAAACACCATTAATTGAATAATAAACAAGACATAATAAACACATAATTTAAAAACGACATGATAAAAAAGCCATGAGATGAATAACTAAAAACACTTAACAACATAAAATAATTAACAAAATATAACATCATAATGAAACGCCAAAATTAACAAAACTAATGTTTACACAAATTAACATAATAGTAATAACTGATGTTCACAAATACTACTAAATTAAATTCAAAACTAATCAAATAGATGAAAAACGCCAATGATCGAAAAAAACATAAGAAATACACTAGAACGTAAACGACAATTAAAATTAATATTGACAACTCCAATTGCAGTTCTTAATAATTGTTTAAATATCAATTAAAACGCGATTAAATTGCATAATTGAAATAACGCTATTGAAAATCATACAACACATTAAAAAAATAATAATACAAAAAAACGCCATAGAACAATGATAAAAGAACAAAACGCCATATCTGTTGCATGATTTTCTGGAACGAAAAATAGAAAACGCCAACAAATTTTACTTTGTCGAACAGAATCCACGTTAAACGCCATAGATCTGAGAAAGCTTGCAAAGGAGGTAACAACTAACAATAAATCTTTGGAGTTTTAATTTGAAAGAGATTTATAACACGAATAAGGAGGGACGTATAAAAGGACAATCGTACCTCCGCATAACAATTAGGCCCCCTGCCACGTGTTGGGCCAGGATCCGTTCTCACGCTTTTCACCGTTCTCTCCTGAACAAGTTTCTATATATATATATATACACACATACATACATACATACATACATACTAGTAAAAGACCCGCGTGAGGCGATGACAATTTGCAATGTGGTACTTGTTTTCTATTCGTTTATCAATCCTCTGATGATATATTGTATAATATGTCTATTAGTTCTCTTATTCGTAGCATCAGTGTGGTCTGTTTATGTTATAAGCCTTACATATCTCAACAATCATCCAGCAAGTCTTATACTTTGTTGGATGTGTATAAAATATGTAAAACATTAAGGGGAAGATTTCTGTTTTGTATGTTGCCTACTAAGATTAGAAAGCAAAAATATGCACATATTCTACTAAAAATTAAGACTCTTTTGCATTTAAAAAGTTATGCTATAGGCTAAAGCACACATGACAACATATCCCAATTTCACTTCTGAAAATAAAAATACACCTTCAAATTCAAGAACTATAACTATATAATACTATGTAACGATCAATGAGTGATAATTAAAAATGGTAATGAAGCGATGTTAAAATTGGATGCAATAGTTATGCTATGGTTGTGGTGTAGTGGAGAATTAACGGTAATTCTTAAACTTGATATAAACTCTATGATTGATTGAATAACTTAATTGTTTAGTTTAGGAAAACAATAATAAACGAACTATTAATATAATATGATAGAATTGAGTTAAAAAAAAGAAAATAGATTAAAAAAGGAAATCTAAGATAAATCATCAAGCATAAAAGTACAGTTGATATTCCATTACAATATCTCCACACTCGCATAGCAAGTGACTTAACAAGTTAAATGTCTTAGGTGTTGTTTGTTTTTTCAGACAAAAACTATCTGCAGTCTGATTTCAGCTGATTTTATGTCTGCAACTGAAGATATGGTCTGAAGGTCTGCAAGCTGAAAATATAATACTGTTTGTTTTATAAACTGGATATCATCTGTAT
The DNA here is from genome assembly GCF_002127325.2 of Helianthus annuus. Classification (NCBI taxonomy): domain Eukaryota; kingdom Viridiplantae; phylum Streptophyta; class Magnoliopsida; order Asterales; family Asteraceae; genus Helianthus; species Helianthus annuus. Next base: position 96,161,237 of record NC_035442.2, read on the forward strand.
AAGCTGAAAATTATTTAACTATCATACCTATCATAGTTGATAAAAGTCATTTAACATTCAAGTTACATAAAAAAACCATAATAGCACCAAGTATCAATAACCTAAAAAATAATAAAATAAACTCAAAGTACATTGTTTCGCATTAATTCTTGTGCTATTTGATCTCGAAGTTGACTTATTAATTCACGGTCCGCTGAACTTTCATGTCGTGGTACTTCTTCTTCTCTATTTTCACCACCATCTTGTACATGTTCATCTCCATCTTGAAGGTGTACATTTGGGTGATCATATTCATAAAAAAGGTCATCGCTTAAACCCTCTTTCCGTATAAAATTATGAAGCGCAAAACATGCAACTGTAATATTTCGTTGCGTAACTAACGAAAAGGGAGCCATTTTCTTTAATATTGGAAAGCGTGCTTTTAATACACCATACGCACGTTCAATAACATTTCTAAGCTTTGCATGTGTGACAACCCTCACAATTACAGGTACTGTACAAATTAATTAATTCTAATTATGTGCTTAATGACTGTTCTTAATTACAACTGACACTTTAAACTGCTTACTGATTTATGTTACATACATACATGTGCATCACTTTACATACAGTCGCTCCATTTATCTCATACAGACTCTTAGTGATAAAATTATGAAGCGCAAAACATGCAACTGTAATATTTCGTTGCGTAACTAACGAAAAGGGAGCCATTTTCTTTAATATTGGAAAACGTGCTTTTAATACACCATACGCACGTTCAATAACATTTCTAAGCTTTGCATGTGTGACAACCCTCACAATTACAGGTACTGTACAAATTAATTAATTCTAATTATGTGCTTAATGACTGTTCTTGATTACAACTGACACTTTAAACTGCTTACTGATTTATGTTACATACATACATGTGCATCACTTTACATACAGTCGCTCCATTTATCTCATACAGACTCTTAGTGATAAACCTGATGCACAAAGCACAGTTGGCACAGTGAGCGGATAACTCAGACACATGCTGACAATGCCAGCACATAGACAGACACTATACTGAGGAAACCGACTCATGGAATTTTTATAGTAGATGGTCACCATTGTCAGGATGACCCTCCAACTGGAATTTCGTCAATCGGACTTACGATTAATTTTTAGTGAATTATTCCGTAAACTATAATCAGAAAGTAACAAATCTGATTGCAGTCGGGTAAATAAATTTCTATAAAATATTGGTAACGAACTGGACCCTGATATTTTTACACAATAAAATTTGGATCGTATGTGTCATTCTGTAAAAATTTGGGAATTTTTGGAAAAGGTTAACTATTTTATAAAAATCCTCGAAAACAGTCCAGTTTTGGGTGATGAAGCTGAAATAAAGTAAGTAATGCTTTGTATGTCTATATGTCGGTTTGATTATTGAAAATGAACTACGGGATATACCTAAAAGAAAATGATATGCTATTTAGCATGGACACCTCTATTTACAAAGGAGACCATGGCGAAATTTTCCGAAAATCCTAACACTTAGTAAATATTTTCTAGACAAGAGTTTACTAGTATATTTTCGACTATGTTTTGCAAACATAAAACTCGCCATAATTTTTGTAACAAAATACCATTACTAGTATATTTTGGATGGATAACATTTTGATAAATGAAATTTATCACAACATATAACGTATTTATGAAACAAGTAGAAATATATTAGTTTGAAAGTTATGATATATTTTTCTAGAAGACAGGGAAATATACATTATGTATGTGTTATTTTCGGACAAATAAGCTATTGTATATTTTTCTAAAGCGGGACTTAGGAATGTATAATGTCAATACCTTAATCACAAAATACATGTATAAATACCCCCACCTTTGGGACGGGAGCACGAAGCTAAAATACTTGAGAAGTATTAATACAGAATTATTGTATAAACAATTATTCCAAAGCTAAAACATAATTATTATAACTTGGAATAATACCAGAAACGTAACTCAAAAACATAAATACAAAGGCAAGGCACGACCCGTTCATCTAATAGACCATAGTACATTGTAGGGAGTCGTGTTTGCTGAAGAGATTTGGGTTACAAGTACCGAAGATGCAATACTGTGAGTTCATGTCCCCCTTTTCTCTTAATTGTTTTCAGTTTTATACTTCGGGGGTGAAATACATGTTACAATTATTACAGACATTTACAGACACTTACAGACTTTTACAGACATTTACAGACATTTACAGACATTTTTATACATGGTATGATTAGCTAGGGAATTTACTGCTAGATCACGTGAATGGGTAGGCTATTATTGTAAGACCATTAATCCTTGTATAAGTGTTGGTGCACTTACGTCTGTCGACTACGTCTTCCATCGAGTCTTAGAGTTGGATAGATTAGACATGGCACGAAATCCTAGAAACTAGAGATTGTATAGATTCGCTTGTATGTTATTAGCTAGGTTCACTTGTGTGTCAGTCTAATAGGTCCGCTTGAATGGTCATGTTGGTTTCGCTTGAACGACATTAATGTAGGTCCGCTTATACGGTCATGACCATATAAGCGGAACCTCCTCAACTATATATAGTGGCACTTTCAAGCGGACCATAACACATAGTTACGGTGTATTCTTCCGGTGAGCCATGTAGTGCTACCGAAGTGCTGTAAGAACGTGTACTTGTGATATTGATCAATACAACAACAATATTAAAGTGAATATGACTGAAATAGCACCAAATCATTAGTTTCCGCCTCTTGATTTGGATAGGGATTCTTCTGATCGACTCAAACAGGGCCGAAACACGATCCTACAATTGGTATCAGAGCTCAGGAGGAGGAGTTCTTGCCATTTCAGCTGCATTTCATCTATTTTTCTACACGTTCTTCATACTTTCAAAATTTTTCACGGTAAAATCAGCTCAATTTCACACAGTGCACTCGGAATCATGTACTAGTAAACCCTTGAAATTTTCAGATCTAAAATCGACCTAGAAACTAGGATTTTGAGGGGTTCACTTATTCGGACTTGTGCAAAAGATGATGTCATCAGGTAGGTCCGCTTCAAAGTACATAGTTCCGCTTCAAAGGTCAACTAGTTCCGCTTAGTTGGACATATTTGGATCAGGTCCGCTTCAAATTGACTGATAGGTTCGCTTCAAGGGACAAGTTCCACTTGAAGGATTCGCTTGAACTGACAACTTAGTGATCCGCTTCTGTGAACAAAGTGGTTTCGCTTATCTGGTCCGCTTCAGTGACCGTGGTAGTTCCGCTTGAACATACATCAATAGTTCCACTTTAGTGGTTCCGCTTCTGTGACAGTTTCCCTTCAAGGAACAATTTTGTAGTCTCGCTTATAGTGACAGTTTCGCTTTTGTGAACAATTTGCATAAATTTGGAAATTTTGTGAACTTTGAACATTGAACAATGGACAACGAATTTTATAACACTTTTGCTAGCCCAATCTCAATGACTCAAAGTGCTTTGATTGAAAATGAAACTGGAACTTCTCAGAAACCACCTAAACTCATGGATATTGATGATTATAACGTGTTCGGAAATTGGGTCGAGGCTTATCATTTAGATGCATGGGAACACACTGAGGAACAATTTTTTAGGCCCATGAGGAATAATGTTACGTTAACACTTCGAGAAATGAGTACTGAGGACAAAAAGAAATATCGAGATGAGAAACTCATGGTGAGTCTGCTTCAACAAGCAATAAAAGAAGATATTCTGATTTTGCTTCAACATGACGGAACTGCGTACTCAATTTGGACTGAATTGGAAGCAAAGTTTGTTGGAAGCGATGATATGCTCAAAAACAAAATGTCTCTCATGAAGAAAGAGTTTGATCTGTTTCGTGGTTTAAAGTCTGAAAACACCAAGCAAATTATTGATAGATATTGTAACTTGGTGAGAAACATGACAAAACTTGGTATTAAAAAGGATACTGATGAATTGATTGAAAAACTTGCAGATGCGCTACCACATGAGACATGGGGAACATTTCTGATGATGCTGAGATCCAACAGAAAGGATTACAAGAATATGACACTGGGAGATTTCATCAAACACCTGGAAGCTCAAGAGATGGAGCAAAGAAAGATCGCCAGGATGAAGAATTACGATGGAGAACAGGATATCAGCTTGTACTACAAGGGTGGTGTTCCTGGATCAACAAATCATTCTCCGAAAATCGAAAATGCTTTCAGTGTTAAAGATTCTCCTGAAAAGAAGTCTTCCCAGGGATCTAGCAGCTCAAGATTTTCATCATTCGATCCAAACATTTCTGTAACAAAGAATGGAAGAAAACTTCAGTGCAATATTGTTCTTAGTATTGAAAATGATCAAGATTACACTGAAGAGATGGCTAAAAATCAAATGTCTTTGTTAGGAATGGTTCTTGAGTCTTATAGTAGTTTTGTGGCCGGAAAGATCGGTAATCCAATGCTCACGAAAGAGGATTACGATCAAATTGATGCTGAGGAAATGGAATTAATGGACACAAAATGGTGCATGGCTAGTGTGATGAGACGTGCTGAGAAGTTTAAACAAATTACAGGCCGAGACGATTTTCGTGATGCAAATGTTTCAACTTTAGGATTTAATAAATCTAAAGTTACTTGTTTTCGTTGCAGGGAAACGGGGCATTTCAAGAGAGAGTGCAAGAACCGTGAAGCTACTGGAGCCCAAAATCCTTTCGGAAACAACGATTATCACAAAAAGGCGATTTATCATCAAGTCACACCACCAGCACAGCATCAGGCACAAACTGCTCACCGGAGAGATGTGATTGATAAAAGAGCATGTCTAAGCAAATATGAAAAATTTCCATGGGATAAATATATTCCAAAAGACAGCAAAGTGTGTTTGGCAGAACAAGATGATGAAAAGTTGGCTGAAAGTTTTTGTTGGGATGATTTTTGCCCAGATAAAGATCTCATGGCCAAAGAGATGTCCAAAAACACTTCAAATGCTTTCTTTGCTAATGCTTATGATTTGAAATGTGCAGAAAGAAGCAGAAAAGTCATGGAAGCTGCTGAAGCAAGATGAAGAAAGCTTGAAGAAGAGGAAGAAGAGGAAGAGAGATTAAAAGCCGAAGCTGAAGCTGAGAGAAAGAGAAGAGCTGAATTTTTTCAACCAGACAGAAAAGTCAAAGAGGTTCCTGAATTTGAAGTGAAAATTGATGCTGAACCTGTTAAAGTTCCAGAAAAATGCATGAACTGTGATTCTTTAATCAAGCAGAACAATGAGTTGCTGCATAACATAAACAGATTGAAAGAATCATATGATACAATGAAAAGAGAAATCAACAAGTATACTGATTCGAGTGGTGAACAAGCTGTGGCAATGAATACATTGAAGATAGCTTATCCGAGACAGCTTGATGATGCAAATTTTCATATAAAGAAATGTGCAGATCTGGAGTTGGAATTAGCAACACAAAAGATAGAAACTGAGAAAGTGAAAAAGTTATTAGAAAGTTACTCATGTTCTTCTTTTGTTGTTGACAGGATTGATCCAGTTGTGGAAAATTTGAAGACGTTTAAAGAAGTGAAGACGTCTGAAGAAAGGAAATATGTGACAAAAGACGAAGAAAAAGTGAAGACTTCTGGTAAGAAATCAAGTGTGGTCTACAATAGATGTCCGCCCCCGGTCGAAAATGGATATTCACCTCGAAATCCAAATTCCGAGAGAGTCGAAAAAGCAATAAACTTAGAATGGGAGTCTGGGCCATTGGATAACTTGCCAGAAAATATTGATGTCACGTACACGTCATCCGACACTGATCATGAGTCAAAGTTGATAAAAAGTGTGGCCGATCAGGTGTTAGATAAAGATGATAGTGAGGAGTCAAACATGGAGTCCAAACCCGAGTTAAAGTCTGGGTCCAATGCGTCAAAGCCGACATTCAAAAAGGATAAACGGGTTTATGATAAAGAGTTTTTGATGTCAAAATCTAATTTGAATGATGAATTATTCAAAGTAGCATACACTTTGAAAGATTCTGACAAATTATATTCTGATGAAGCTTTTCCAATAAGAAGTGTCAGACTTGAAATGGTTCAAAAGGTTTTCAAAATAACAGAAATTAATATTTCTGAAATAAAAGATTTAAATCTTATCGGAAAACCTAAACAATACACTTCAAGAGATCAACAAAGAATCAACAAGAAAATGGGTTACAATTGTGGTTATAGTTTCCAAAAGAAACCAAACCATAATCGTAATTTCAAAAAGAAAGGTCTTGGTTTTGTTCCACCGAAAAAATATAAAAATGAAAAAGTTTATAAACCAAAAACTGTGTTTGTTTCAGGGAAAACGTCAGAGGCTGAAAAAGAACAATCATTCAGAAAGCAGACAAATCGGGAATTCCTTGCCAAGAAGCAAGAAGAACTGAAGAAGAATGAAGTTCCGAAGAAGATTGAAAAGAGAACCTGTTTTCAGTGCAAGATTGCTGGTCATGTGGCGAAGGATTGTCCGAAGACATTCAAGCCAAAACAGGAAATCTCTGATAAAATGAAAGAGAAAGTTGTCGAGAAGACTGAATTGTCAACCCGGAAGTTTACTGGCTTTGAAAATTCAACTTTTGAAAAAGGAGAATGTTCAAAGAGTGCTTCAAGAAGAAAAGATAATGTGTCAAATCAAAAATGGGTTGTGAAAGGTTCAGGTAATAGTTCTGGTGATGAATCTGATTCCATAAAATCAGAGGAGCCACGTGTTGAGAAGAAGGTTGAAAGGAAAGTTCCAACTATGAACGATGAAAATTTTCCACCATTGCGTGCTGAAAATTTTATGAAGAAAGTTGGAAAAGTTGAAATTTCAAATCAATTTTATTCTGACAAGAAGAAATTTGATGTTGAAAAAACTTTCAACGGAAATGTGAAACGTATCTTTGGAAAAATGGTCAACGGTAAGGCCAAAAGTATCAAAGATTTTTATGCTTCCAAAGGACGTGTTTACAAGTCTGTTGAAAGAAAAGATGAAGAAGATGTTGTTACACCCAAGGAAGATCAGGCTTGGGTGGATATATTTTTCAAAGAGTAAAAACCTGACTTGCCGGAGATCCCAAGTTGGTAATCGTGGATCATGAATCGGCATCATTTTTATCATGTTTGTATAATGTGTTTGAGAAGTTTTGCAGGACTTGCCGGAACTCCCAGGTTTGTAAGCGAGGAGTAGGAATCGGCACCTTGAGAATTCAACCAACAGATGGTAATTGGTTGAAAAACAGGTTTGAAGTTTGGTTTGTGTATAACTGCATATGGTAAATCAAGGACATTAATTTGTACTTGAATTTTTCCTACAAGTGTTTGAAAGTCAATGTGATGATAAGTTTCCCCATAACCTACGATTGGTAAAATCCATCAAACTTATTTTCCAGAAAAACCATTCTGATTAAAACAAACTTGAGTGTTTTGAAATCATTATGGGAAAATAGTTTGTTGTGAGGGGGAGTTCTGATTGTTTAAGCCAAACGGATGGAGAATTGAGGCGATTCGATATCAGTTGTCATGTTCTGTACAGTTTGTTTTCAATTTTCTTTAGATGTATTTGAATTTTAGGGGGAGTAAGAAATTTTTAGAAAATCCAAAAACATCAGAAAATTTGAAAAAGCCAAAAACATGATAAAACTGAAAAATGAGTTTTTGTTGCATAAAAGAGGAGATGATAGTACATCAGTGGACTATCACGACACGCTTAAGAAATGTAAAATCAAAATGTGATAAACAATCTTACTGTGGATGTGTCAGTAGGTTTTCGCACATTCAGTAAACTGTAAATAGATATAAACCTAAAATCAAACTTGCTTATTCTGTGGGTTAACACAAACTTGGATATATAGGTAACCCCTGAAATCTTGTTTGAAAGGTCCCGTATTCTGAGATACTAGGTCTTTATGCTCAGTGATATCTGGGGTATTATCCCGGGACTTCTGCTGAATGGAAGTTCTGACCTAGTCCCCGGATAATGCTTTCTGCAAAATGCTTGAAACATAGCATCGCCCTCAGCAAGCTGATGAAACAATAAAATTGATAGTCGCTGCTGTTGTAATTAAAAGATCCTCTAAAGGGGACCCACCGAAAGTCGAAGCCGTCATCTCTCTGCGTATACGGAAGTATCGACCTGAGCTCTCATGGCCCTCGCACATAACCCCTGTACAGATATCATCTGTGGTATACTCACCTGTAAGACTGAATATTGGGATCTGGATACGGGAGTATATTCAAGTAGTGGGACACACGGATAAGTTTAAGTATCTAAGACACTTATTGCATATCTTGAAACATTTGAAATCTGTGTGAAAATTTAAGAGGACAAACATACTGACAATCTAGGTAAATTGTTTAGAGCTTAAAATGAAATCAAGCTTAATGGTGTTGATGATATGTCTCAGAAACTGATATGATCCTCTTGCACGAACTCACAAAAAATTTTGTTTGTAAATATTTCATTTCTGCAGTTAATTGTTGTTATTGCTTTTATGCTTTGCTTTTGAAAAATTCAAAAAGATTTTCGACAACTGGTGTTGAAAAGCTGATTTTCAAAGTTCAAAGTGCTGAACATGAAGAACAGGTTTGGGAAAGAAAATTTAAAGTTGTTAAGTTTGCTTGAATAGAGTCAGTAAAAGTTTCTGACTGCAAAATCATTTCTGTAGTTTACCATCATAGCTTCTAAATTGTTGAAAAGATTTAATCTTTGAAGAAACTTATGGTTGGGTAGAGATTGTGCAGGTGAACATTTGCCAGGTAATGATTCTGAGAGAGAATGGAGTCTAGTATCGATCTTAAACTTGATGAAAGCCTGTGCATGATCTGAGTATGAAGCTGTGAATTCCAGACTATGATCCCAGCAGTTTGAGAGGGGGAGTCTGAAGATAAAAGTTGAAGAAGCAGTTAGAGCCAGTACTAATCTTGGAAATTGCAATCAAGAAAGAGAAGCTAGTTAGTGATGAAGCTAGAGTTTGCGGATTCTTGCAATGATATATTCTTCTGAGGATGTTTGAAGACTGATAAAGACTGTAGATTGACAAGTGAGAAGACTCGAAGACTCCGTCAACATTCGAGGGGGAGTCTGTTGGTGCACTTACGTCTGTCGACTACGTCTTCATCGAGTCTTAGAGTTGGATAGATTAGACATGGCACGAAATCCTAGAAACTAGAGATTGTATAGATTCGCTTGTATGTTATTAGCTAGGTTCGCTTGTGTGTCAGTCTAATAGGTCCGCTTGAATGGTAATGTTAGTTTCGCTTGAACGGCATTAATGTAGGTCCGCTTATACGGTCATGACCATATAAGCGGAACCTCCTCAACTATATATAGTGGCACTTTCAAGCGGACCATAACACATAGTTACGGTGTATTCTTCCGGTGAGCCACGTAGTGCTGCCGAAGTGCTGTAAGAACGTGTACTTGTGATATTGATCAATACAACAACAATATTAAAGTGAATGTGACTGAAATAGTACCAAATCATTAGTTTCCGCCTCTTGATTTGGATAGGGATTCTTCTGATCGACTCAAACATGGCCGAAACACGATCTTACAATAAGGACCGAGGAGCATGAGTGATAGATCTATTGGGTGTTGCGAGCCCCATCCATGGGCCTGCGAGTGGCTGCATGTGGTGACTATGTCTTTCTGCCGGAGGGGCCGGTACGAAATACGCATACAGGTTTGAGTGCTTCCTAGGCCATGTCACTTATTAATGTATTAGCTACACATTAATTGATCTGTTTTTCCTTATTGCTACATACCAAAGACCTACATTTATACAGACACATTTTAACAATTTATACAGACATACTTTAACGATTTATACAGACTCGCATACACATGAACTCGCTCAACTTTTTGTTGACTTTTCAAACTACGTGTATTTCAGGGAATTAATTGGATCAGGCAAGTGATGCATGTTAGCTGCGTACTAAATAGGGATGTCATCCAGGGTCATAGGTTTGGGGGGTGTAACTCCTTCCTGGACGGGTTGCATGTCTCAAAGCCTCGTTTTGTTAATAATCTTTCGTCGAGTCTTATGGACTCCTTTTACACAAATCATGGTTTGTAACATATTCAGTGGTTGATATTTTTAAAGACAATATGTTATGCATTTTCTAAATTATTTTAATGGATGAACATCTTACGTTTTTTTTATCATATAGCATTGTTGTGATTGTTGCTATGATATTAAGAAGTCACACCAAATAAACCACCCTTCCGCAAAAGCCAGGGTGTGACAGCTTGGTATCAGAGCCTCGATCATAGCGAACTAGGATTCTTTCTCGAGTCTAGACTATGATCATCAGGGCTCTCATGAAAACGTTTTCAAACATTTTTACATTGCATACACTAAACGTCCAGATCCAGGGCACAAACATTTTTACAAACAAAAGGGCACAAATACACATTTCCAAATCTAAATTTATAATTCAGTCTTAGAGACTGAGGGAGGATCAGTCTTAGAGACTGAGGGAGGATCAGTCTTAGAGACTGAGGGAGGATCAGTCTTAGAGGCTGAGGGAGGATCGGTCTTAGAGACCAGGGAGTTAGTCTGAGAGACTAGGGAGTTTAGCCTGAGAGACTGGGTAGGATAGTCTTGAGAAGACTAGGATGATTACATGCTTACATTGTCGTTACATACATGCTTAATTGCTGTTTATTGAAATACGTGCATAGGCGATGACTATTTGCATACGCTAACTGATAGTGATTACTATGGAAATATATACTATGACTACCATGTACCGATACACATGTCGCTTGATTAGAAAGCGGGTTGTCAGACATTGATGACCCTATGGCCGCCACAGATGATGAGACTGCACTTGCACCAGAGATATTTATGACAGACACCGAGAGTGACCCTGACACGCTGACCAAGGACTAGGACGACTCTCAACCGGCCGCGCTACCAGACTTTGGCGATGAACTACCCCTACTGATGGCTCCTCCGACAGGAATTCTCCTGTCACTCTTGTTTCTGTCCATGACCACTTCATCACTGGACATTCTGATAGTGAATACACCATGGCTCCAATCCTTGACAATACGCATCATGTGGACCTTTTCTTCCAAAGGGTGGCTACTCGATGAATAGTCGATGACGTTGACATGACTATTGATGGTCCTCCTGACGACATCCATGGTGAGGGAAAGTTAGACGAGAACGTTATTATAAATATCACATCTGAGACCCCTGTTATAAGACTATCTTTTGCGCCTAGAATACACTCGATTTCAGACTCCTTTGAGTCTGTGACATTTACAGCCTTATAGATGGCCGGATTACAACTTTCTACTACTGACGCAGACGACGACGCCGTTATGACTGCTGCACTATCACTTGCTCGAGGCACCACACCGTTAAACGACCCAGGGACTGCCCCTGAGCTAGCCTCTGCACCTTTGTGGGACAGTTTGATGTTGTACCTGCTGAACCCACACCTTTACTTGACCATGACCATGTTCCTTTTGGTCTACCAGACATTGCATCCCTTATACCTGACCCAGTACCTGCACCTAATGATCTTCCTAACAGTTGAGACGTTTGTTCTTGCACCCGTAACCGCTGATGTTGCTCTTTCTCTCCTATTTGAGACCGACGTGCATTGCACTGGCATGCCTATCGCTTTCTCTTAGGACTTACCCACACCCCGGAAAGGTACTCCAGGACAGCACTCGCATAACGATCCCTATTGTTGCTGCAACATTTGCTACGACCTCACAGGCCGCACCGCTTGCTACTTTCACCTCTACATCGCCGGACGAGCCATTTCCATGGTTCCTATCATACACCATGCTGAAATTAGACCCTTACATAATGGAGGCTACACACGGGATAAGTTGCTCCTGTAACATCAGCTACCGTTTAAGGATATGAGTCGCAGAGTGTTGGAGCTTGAGCTGACACCACATTTGGTAACTTCAAATGCAAAAACATTGCATAATTGAAAACATGATTTAAGTATTTACATCACAAGACATCATATTGCCTGAAAAGTTTATGTAAGACACCACGCCCTCCACCCTGTCTATTGCCAGTATACTTTGATCCTCCATATTCATCACTGTCTCCTTTGGCACACTCACCTGCTGCTATTACGCCTTCTTGGTTATTACGGCTCGTTTCTTTACTGTCGAGCGACAGGTCAGTTAATTACTTCAACGTATAAACAAGCTCGCGGAGGGGTTCACGCATGATAACGATTTACTTTTCTTTCCTCCTCCACCTCAGTCACCAGTATAATTGGTTTCTGGATCATGTGGACTGCATTACATTTGGGTAAGGACACTAATGATAAGTCAGGATTGTGGAGACTTTTAAAGACTACTTTTGACCACGTGATTTGGATACACTGATAGATTTATTGGGCAAGGGTAGGGTGACCCTGTGTCCCATTTGATGTAATATGATTCGTAGACACTGTGATTATGGGTGGTAAATGATGAAAGCTCAGTCGCTATGTTCTTACTAAATACGTGTAGACCTGCATATTTGTGCTATAACTATAATACTACATGCTTACTTGCTACGTTCCTATCTACAAGATGTGCTATAATTGTGACGATATGTGATTGATTGTTATAACAACTACGTATATACATATATGTAATACACCCCCTGGGTTTCAGTCGTTAAGTAGATGCTTTTGTGCTTATGTTCTTAAAGAAACCTGACCTATCCGATCTTCCACTTAGAAGATGTCAATTCAAGGAAACACCGATACCAGCAACCCTCTGCCGACTACAGAGGCAGATTTCAAGAACGCTTCATACAGGTCATCGCACAATACGAGGCCCTCTGCTCCGAGCGCAACGGAGGTACCTCAGGAAGTAACCCACCCAATGGCTGCACCTACAAGCAGTTCTTGGGCTGCCAGCCCCTGCATTTCGACGGCACTGGGGGGTGCCGTAGCCTTCGTGCGCTGGGTTGAGAAAACGGATTCTGTTTTGCGTGTGAGCAAGTGCGCCCCAGAGCATCAAGTCACGTACATTTCCGGGCTGTTCCAAGATGGGGCACTGTCATGGTGGAAACTCCAGGTTCAGACGATGGGAGAGGCTGCTGCATATGCTTTATCATGGGACGAACTGAAAGAGCTAATGCATCAAAAGTACTGTTCGAGAACAGAAAGCCAGAAAGTGGAAACTGAGTTCTGGAACTTGAAGATGGAAGGTCCAAAAATAGCTGAGTACGTGGAGAAGTTCCATGTTCTGTCGCGTGTTGTCCCCTACATGGTAGATCCAGAGTTTAAGAAGATTGAGCGTTTCATTTGGGGATTGGCACCCCAAATCATGAGCATGGTGACGACATTGAAGCCTACAACGATTGCTGAAGCCATTAATCTAAGTGTGGCCTTGACCGAAGAGGCAATCAGGTTGAACAAATTTTCAACCTCTGAGGAGAAAAAGGAGACTCATGTAGAGTCATTTAGAGATAACAAGAGAAAGTTCGCAAACTTCAAACAGGGTACTCAGGCGAATAACAACGACAAGGCCAAAAAGGGAAAAGAATACATGGGTAAACTACCTCAATGCGACAAGTGTCGACGACAACATACCGGACGATGTAAAAATGGAAAGTGTGACAACTGTGGCAAAGTGGGACACAACAAGGAAACGTGTTGGCATGAGATGAGGCGTGGAAAGAAAGGTAAAGGGTGTTATAACTGCGGTGACATGAGGCACTTTAGGAAAGATTGCCCAAGGGAGATTAAACAAGATCGTGGGAAAAATGTCTAACACCGGAGCTTGGGAAGCACGCCAGGATCCAAACATGGTCATCGGTACGCCTCATAGTAATCAATGTTATGCGCCTGTGCAATTTGATATTGTTGTCAAATTTTAGCTTCAGAATATACTTGTTTTAATAGTAAGTAAGATAGATATCCAATATTCGATCAAACTAGCTTAAGGGAAGCTTCGATGTGATGCTTGGGATGGACTGGTGGTCAAACAACCAAGCGAAGAAGGTTATCCGCATCCAGATGACGAACGGAGAAATGATCGTGATTCATGGAGCAGGATACGCTCCTACGGATTATCAGGCATTGAAGATATGAAAGCTTTCGCACAATGGGTGTGTTGCCCTCTGGGCTCATGTCATGGACAAGGGAGCCGAAGAACCAAAACTCGAAGATATCCCTGTGATAAAAGAATATCCTGAGGCCATCCCCGAAAACTTGCCAGAATTATCTACTCAATGACAAGTCGAATTTTGCATCGATTTGATTTCCAGGCGCCGCGCTTGCAGCCAATACACCTTGCAATTTACACCTTCAGACATGCAAGGATCGACAGTGTAGCTTCAGTAGCTAATAGAGAAGGAAGATAACAGACCAAGTTTCCCATTTTGGGTAACCCCAGCTCTGCTCATCAAGAAGAAGGATGTGACTCTCAAATGAGCATCAATTACTAGGAGCCGAACGAGCTAACCCACGAGAGTCGGTGACTCTCGCTAAAGATTAACGAATTACGTATTTAACTAACTGTGAGGATCCAACTACTATTACATGACTAATTGATGATCAAGTGTCGTTAGCAATGAATTCAGGAAGAAAGTATACCGGGGAAATCGTGGGACGATAACTTGTTTTTAGACGCACACAAGATGGTGTTTCCTACACAATGCACAAAACTGAGTTACACAGAATACGAAACCTTGAGGATCTAGAAAACATATGATTAGGACCCTTGGGAACCCAGGTCCAAACATGTAAAGGTTGTTACTTAGACACCATATCTGTTAACTCAATCGAACACCATTAACCTGACATATATGCCATCTCAGTTAACAGAACAGAAAGTACTTAAATTTCTTTCGTTGAAACCGTCACTTTTGCTTCTAGCGAGTAGATGTTTGCATCTCTACTCCCCTTAATGGTAGTTGCATCACAATAATTTTCTCGCTGAGAGCGAACACACATTTGCTTCGATATCTGGTCATTTCTTCACTTTAGCAGATACTCGTTGATCCTTTTCTTGGAAACTTACCTGACATACATGCATCATTTGCTACGCATGTGATTTCGTTTTGAACAAACACTTCATTGGAATTTACATATTATTTTGCTAAACCTAATTGCTGATCCCTGATTCGAGTAACCTACATTATTGTTATTGTTGGCTCTTTTGTTACCAAGCCAACACATTTTTCTTGAAACCGCTTTCTTTCAAATTACATTCATGGTTTATTTTGCTACCATGCTGAGATTTCCTTTATTAATACCCCATATGTTTATTGTCGAGTTACGCTGAAAACAAGTTCAATTGCTTGAACTTATCCACTTCACATATTCAATTTAAGACGCCATATGATGTATTGGGAACATCATATTCAAATATTTTTGCAATGATTCTTTCGTTTCAAGTCGTAGTATATTTGATTGGTCTACAACTCCACTAAATCGTTTGATTGGTTTCGATACCTGGCGGTGGTACTTTCACAGAATTGAAGCTTGCGCTAATTGGATTACTCACTTCATACACGGATTTTAATTATTTAATTGCCCTAAATCCGTCTCGTTTATCACGATTCAAGCGGTCTCAACACAATTGTGGGTTGAGGCAATGGTACATAGATTCATTCCATAGCACAATGTACCTCTTAACAATTCTTTCATTGTCTATCGAATACCTAGCGGTATTTAATACTTTTTCACCTTCGATCAAAAACAATGGCTCTTTGATATTCTTTGTTCAACTAGAAACTTTACGACATTGTGTAAATCAAACCTTTGGGTTGCCTTTGTACACTTTCATTAAATTTCAGGCACGGTAAACTTGTTTAGTCACCACTATTATTGAATCTCGTCATTTCGACACCCTGTGGTGTCATTATCTTGTGCTAACCATGGTCAACTGTTTCAACCAAACTACATATACTTTTGTTGATTTGTCATTAAAACATTTCTGATGCAACTACGAATTAAAACAATGACACACCAGATTCGCTTTTACCTCACTTGGTGTATTTTTCGCAATTCGAGAATGTCAGCACACAAATTCTTATCATTTACTCATTCGAAAGTTGACAGGTCATTTTCATCTCCAAGTTATTGATTTTGAGTTCATGTAGCAGATGCTATGGTTTGAGGAAATTTGCATACTATGACCAATCATTTGAGAATCCTATTGGACAAAACTCCTCTTTTGTGGAACCCCTGTTAACTGGATTACACTAGACTATACGTCGATACGTCTTGTACCCTCGACACCAAATGATAAAAGCACATACCTTTTAACCATTGGACTCGTGTTTTTATATACTCTTGGACTCACTTGATGTGAATAAGGTTTGATTCGGTTTGGTGACTATTTGCCTCGGTATTATTTGTATACATACACGCATAATGAAACCCTAAGGAGTTAAGGTAGTACAAATTTCGAGGACGAAATTTTCTTAACAGGGGGAGAATGTGACAACCCTCACAATTACAGGTACTTGTACAAATTAATTAATTCTAATTATGTGCTTAATGACTGTTCTTGATTACAACTGACACTTTAAACTGCTTACTGATTTATGTTACATACATACATGTGCATCACTTTACATACAGTCGCTCCATTTATCTCATACAGACTCTTAGTGATAAACCTGATGCACAAAGCACAGTTGACACAGTGAGCGGATAACTCAGACACATGCTGACCATGCCAGCACATAGACAGACACTATACTGAGGCCAGTATGAGCCAGGGATAGAGTACTACACTGGTATGGAGTGTAGGGAAGTGAGGACCATAAGGCTATGTCACTAGGTGATAGTTTGAGTGCCGAAAAGTACCTAAAACTCGTTTTAAGTATAGAATTCTGCATTCTCAGCAACAATTCAGCTTTTAACACACTCGTACTATACAGAGAATTGACTATATGGTCCTGAACGCTTTCCTAAGTGTTGGAATTAATTTCGTTACAAAAAGATGCATAAAAGACACTATGCAGTATAATTAAACGCTTTAACGGAACGATACGTAACCGAACAACCAGACATTACCCGGGACACCAAAATTTTGTCAGAAATATTATTTTATTATTCTTAAATAATCATGGTCACAACAAATCCCCACACACTATAGAAACATGACATACACCCACTATTCTAGTAAATACCCTTAACCTTCTAATTAATTACCTACAAATTACCAAAATTTTTCATATTACCCCCCCCCCCCAAACCGAATTTCAGCCCTCATCATTTCATTATATTTTGTTTAGATTTTGTAATTATTCTCCTAAATTGTGGTTGGCCAAGAGCTTGCTAATCATGACATTAGGGTATAGAGTGGCTCAAGAATTCCAAGAAATACTCATCATGACCTTAAGATTCACACTCCACCTCACTCTCTCTCCCCTATTTCGGTTCTTCATAACCGAAACCACCACCATCACCTTCCATTACCTCCATCTTCTTCACTACAAGTTCCCTCTCCAAGCTTGAAGATCATCCATTGTAGTTACAAGTTGAAGGACTCTCAAGGAAGCCTTGTTCAAGCCTTTGTCACTATCATTTCTCCATCATCCTTGCCCTAAGATTTTCACCCTAGCCTTGTTCTAGTAGTAAGTCCCTTCACACCCTTGTTCCATCTTGTTCTTTGTTATGAATACTTAGGTGCTGTTTGTTTTTTCTGCAGGAAAACCTCTTCTGCTGCAGGCCACATCTGCAGACATCTGCAGGAGAAGAGGTGGACCAAATGTCTGCAGTCTGCAAGGAGAAGAGGGTTTGTTTTTTTTATATAAAACCTCTTCTAGGTTTAAAACACACACAACATCACATACTACACTGATCTCTCTCTACTCTCTCTCTACAATCTGCACCACCTCTGCCACCACTTCACCACCGCCACCACTTCACCACCGCCATCACCACCGTCACCACCGCCACCACTTCACCACCGCCACCACCGTCACCACTACACCATAGCCACCACCGTCACCACTACACCACAGCCACCACAGATCGATGATGATGATGATGATGCAGATCGATGATGATGATGATGTTGCAGATCGATTTGGGGGGTTTTGTTTCAGATCGATGATGATGTGAACGATTTGGGGGTTTGTTTCAGATCGATGATGTTGTGAACGATTTGGGGGTTTTGTTTCAGGGTGTCGGAGCAGGGGTGTCGGAGTGGATGGCGGAGGTGGAGGTGGTGGAGGTGGCAGGTGGTTTGTTTCAGGGTGTCGGAGCAGGGGTGTCGGAGTGGATGGCGGAGGTGGAGGTGGTGGCGGAGCAGGTGGTTTGTTTCAGGGTGTCGGAGGTGGAGGTGGTGGCGGAGCAGGGGTGTCGGAAGTGGAGGTGGTGTCGGAGGTGAAGGTGGTGGCAGAGGAGGTGGTGCCAAGAAGAGGTAAACGTCTGCTCCAAGAAGCTTATGGTTTATCTCTTCCTCAGAAAGAGGCTGGGGAGAGGTAAAAAGCACTTCTCAAAAAAAAAAAAAACAAACACTCTTCTGAGGCTAAACCTCTTCCCGCGTCTGCACGGTGCAGACAGAAGAGGCCAGGAAGCTCTTGAAAATGAACACTAAAAAGTTGAACTTGAAATTCTGCATAAAAACCATAGATAAAAGGGTTGTATGAAGTTGAAATCTGGATGGTTTAGCGTTGGTTAAAGCATGATTGAGGTTTGAACATTTATTCATTGATAAACCATGGTTAGGGTCTTTGTTTATGCGTTTTTAGTAACTTTTACAATGTAAACAGGTTGCTGAGTTGTATTTCCAGCCAACTTCAACAGGCTGTAACGGGACCATTTTAAATCGAAAAACTGATTTTCTGAAGCCTAAAATGTGTATTTTGGAATAACTAAACAAATGGCACTGGAATCGTAATTTTTCAAGACTGTTTACTATTTTTAAGGGACTGTTGTTGGACAGCAGCTCAAGCTGCATTTTTACTGCAGAAAAAGTGTGTTGTATTCAGAGTCATAACTTGAAACCTGAGTGAAACCGACTCATGGAATTTTTACAGTAGATGGTCACCATTGTCAGGATAACCCTCCAACTGGAATTTCGTCAATCGCACTTACGGTTAATTTTTAGTGAATTATTCCGTAAACTGTAATCAGAAAGTAATAAATCTGATTGCAGTCGGGTAAATAAATTTCTATAAAATATTGGTATTGAACTGGACCCTGATATTTTTACACAATAAAATATGGATCGTATGTGTCATTCTGTAAAAATTTCGGAATTTTTGGAAAAGGTTAACTATTTTATAAAAATCCTCGAAAACAGTCCAGTTTTGGGTGATGAAGCTGAAATAAAGTAAGTAATGCTTTGTATGTCTATATGTCGGTTTGATTATTGAAAATGAACTACGGGATATACGTAAAAGAAAATGATATGCTATTTAGCATGGACACCTCTATTTACAAAGGAGACCATGGCGAAATTTTCCGAAAATCCTAACACTTAGTAAATATTTTCTAGACAAGAGTTTGCTAGTATATTTTCGACTATGTTTTGCAAACATAAAACTCGCCATAATTTTTGTAACAAAATACCGTTACTAGTATATTTTGGATGGATAACATTTTGATAAATGAAATTTATCACAACATATAACGTATTTATGAAACAAGTAGAAATATATTAGTTTGAAAGTTATGATATATTTTTCTAGAAGACAGGGAAATATACATTATGTATGTGTTATTTTCGGACAAATAAGCTATTGTATATTTTTCTAAAGCGGGACATAGGAATGTATAATGTCAATACCTTAATCACAAAATACATGTATAAATACCCCCACCTTTGGGACGGGAACACGAAGCTAAAATACTTGAGAAGTATTAATACAGAATTATTGTATAAACAATTATTCCAAAGCTAAAACATAATTATTATAACTTGGAATAATACCAGAAACGTAACTCAAAAACATAAATACAAAGGCAAGGCACGGCCCGTTCATCTAATAGACCATAGTACATTGTAGGGAGTCGTGTTTGCTGAAGAGATTTGGGTTACAAGTACCGAAGATGCAATACTGTGAGTTCATGTCCCCCTTTTCTCTTAACTGTTTTCAGTTTTATACTTCGGGGGTGAAATACATGTTACAATTATTACAGACATTTACAGACACTTACAGACTTTTACAGACATTTACAGACATTTACAGACATTTTTATACATGGTATGATTAGCTAGGGAATTTACTGCTAGATCACGTGAATGGGTAGGCTATTATCGTAAGACCATTAATCCTTGTATAAGGACCGAGGGGCATGAGTGATAGATCTATTGGGTGTTGCGAGCCCCATCCATGGGCCTGCGAGTGGCTGCATGTGGTGACTATGTCGTTCCGCCGGAGGGGCCGGTACGAAAGACGCATACAGGTTTGAGTGCTTCCTAGGCCATGTCACTTATTAATGTATTAGCTACACATTAATTGATCTGTTTTTCCTTATTGCTACATACCAAAGACCTACATTTATACAGACACATTTTAACAATTTATACAGACACACTTTAACGATTTATACAGACTCACATACACATGAACTCGCTCAACTTTTTGTTGACTTTTCAAACTACGTGTATTTCAGGGAATTAATTGGATCTGGCAAGTGATGCATGTTAGCTGCGTACTAAATAGGGATGTCATCCAGGGTCATAGGTTTGGGGGGTGTAACTCCTTCCTGGACGGGTTGCATGTCTCAAAGCCTCGTTTTGTTAATAGTCTTTCGTCGAGTCTTATGGACTCCTTTTACACAAATCATGGTTTGTAACGTATTCAGTGGTTGATATTTTTAAAGACAATATGTTATGCATTTTCTAAATTATTTTAATGGATGAACATCTTACGTTTTTTTTATCATATAGCATTTTTGTGATTGTTGCTATGATATTAAGAAGTCACACATAAACCACGCTTCTGCAAAAGCCAGGGTGTGACAGCATGTGCGTGGTTGAATTTTTCCTTGTCATTTAATGCACGATTTCGACGGAAATCTCCAAGCCAATACCTCACATTTCTATATGGTGCCATAAAGCCTCGAGTGTGTGCATAAGCAGCATCACATAGATAATATTTATCTGAAAAAAACAATTCAATCTTCAAACTATATAATATAAAAAATAAAGTTGGAATCATAGATATATACCCGGAGGAGGAAATGGAAATGGTGCATTTGCATTTGTTAAAGATTCGGACAATATTCTAGAATCATGTGCCACTCCTTCCCATCCGGCCACGAGAAACGTAAACATCATGTTGAAGTCACATATGGCCAAAACATTTTGATAGCAATCGCCTTTTCCTCTTCCCCTATATAAATGTTGTTTCTCAAATGGGACAATAGCATGTATCAAAGTACCATCAAGTGCACCAATCGCTCCCTATGTAGAATTAAATAGTTACTAATATACGTGGAAGGAAATCACAAAAGTATTTGTATAACGTACCTTAAAAACTTTTCGTAATCTCTTATGACGCCCCGGAATATTTGGATTAGGATTAAAAGATGTTGGTACAATAACCTCTTTAGCAAACTCCATCATTCTTGACAATACTTCATGAAAATACTTATGAATTGTTTGTTTCGAGTGTTGAAATCTACGCTTAACAACCGAAAAACGTTGATTGTGACAAAGCATCATAAAAAACATAGCCATTTTTTCTTCAAGGGATACATGTTTACTATCTTTTAGCCAACCTTTTAGTCTAAAATGTGTGCAAAGTCGAACAAAAGAATCACGTGACATACGTAGGAGTTCAATGCATTGCGTATCATTCCCTTGCAACAACTCTAAAGTAAAATGGTGTCCAGACATAACCGAAGTATTATCTCTTTTTCTTTTAAGATGTCTCGGCCAAAAGTATCTAAGATAAAAGAACATCACAATGAGGAGCAATAACCTTTGATTATAATCCATGAGAAACCTGTCAAAAACAAGCAAAAAAAACTCAAAAACTACCATTTTACTTAACACATAATGGTTCAAATTACAATGTCATTCCAAAACAACCAAAAACAAAACACATAATGGTTCAAATTACACCAAACACACAT
This sequence comes from Helianthus annuus, assembly GCF_002127325.2. Lineage (NCBI taxonomy): Eukaryota > Viridiplantae > Streptophyta > Magnoliopsida > Asterales > Asteraceae > Helianthus > Helianthus annuus. The sequence goes on from NC_035442.2 coordinate 96,183,246, forward strand.
AATGTCATACCAAAACAACCAAAAACAAATACCCATATCCCCCCCTACTTGAACATCCCAGTGTCGTCCCAGTCATCTTAATCCACCCTTTCAACACCTCAGGGTCTGATGGCAGTGTCATCCATGCTTGTCTCATGTATGTTGACTGACCAAAGATGTTAAATGCTCCTAAAAACAAGGGATCTATAGGCTCTAACCCAACTGATTTCAACTTCTCATAACATTCATCAATGGATGGTCCTTCCATGTTTTTCACCATATGCTTAAGTGCATCACGCATATCACTAGCCAAGTCATCTAGGGTAATGGAGTTTTTAGAGGTTCTAGCCTTTTTCTTGGGCCTAACTTCTGAATCATCATTGGGTCGAACACTAGGTCCCTCATTATTGATAGGATCTTCATCACCCATTCGAAAACTTTGTTCATGACAGTCTCCATCATCATCTTCTAAATGAATACTAGCACCTTCTATCTGAAGTGTTTGGACTTGTGGGGATGATGAAACCCCAGATGTTTGGGTGGATGTCCATTGATTACCACCAGTTGCACTAAGGCCTTCAAACACAGCTATGAAAAGGTCAGGATGAGGCAATGGTCGTGTTCTCAATGACATTTCCCTTGGGTGACCCTGCGCCAAATTAATAAGGACTATAATAAATACTTTTCTATTCTCATTATTCTTATTAATATAAGTATAAAACAAGATATTGAATTTTTAAAAATCACACCTTCTTAAAGTCATCCCATTCTTGAGGCGTTAAAGTGAACATATTTGTTTCTCGGTTGTAGAGATTTCCAGTCTTGATTTCATGGTATCAAAAGCATTTCTAATTTGCTTTTGATTCAAATCAAATCCAAACTCTTCCTTAAGTTTCGCTCCTACCCTACCCCAAGACTCTCTACGCAAGCTTTGTCCATTTCTACCTACTCTCCCTATTTCTTCAAGACATGTTTCTAACATGCATTTGATAGCCTCATGCGTCCATTGTTGCCGACCATCATTAGTTTCCATCTAAAATTCAATCACATACAACTTACAATCGCAGCCATAAAAAACGCAGCTATAATTTACAAAAAAAAACGCAGCCATAAATTACAAAAAAAAAAACCCAGCCATAATTACAAAAAAAAAAACGCAGCCATAACTAACAAAAAACGCAGCCATAACTTACAAAAAACGCAGCCATAACTTACAAAAAACGCAGCCATAACTAACAAAAAAACGCAGCCATAACTAACAAAAAAACGCAGCCATAACTAACAAAAAACGCAGCCACAATTCAGTCAAGCAAGTCAACACAAAAGAGGTATGCTATGCCTTTTATTTGGTTCAATAATAACCTGGTTCTATCATAAGCTGGATGTAATGATACTATTTATAATTATGGCTGTACAAGGAAAAGGAAGTTTGATTCAAGCATGTATTGTTTGAATGGTGAACATATAACAACAATCAGAACATGTAGAAATAAGGGAAACAAGTATGTACTGTACAAAATCGATTCAAACCGAAACCCTAACCCTAGAAAACGATTCAAACCAAAACCCTAACCCTAGAAAACCCCCAACAATCGGAACAATAAACGATTAGATAGATGATAAGACGAACCTGTGGAAGAAGATGGTGGGAGGCGGCGATCTGTGGTGGCGATTTGTGGCAGCGTGAGGAGAAGTGGAGTCTGGGGAGCGTGTCTGTGTCTGGGAGCGTATATGTGAAGAAGATCTGATATTTGTGAAGAGGCGAGAATTTGCTTTTTTTTTTAAGCTAATAAAAGCTCCTTGCAGATCTTCTTTTTTTAAAAAAACAAACGGTCTTTAAGCCCTTATGTCTGCCCGCCTGCAGACATAAGCTCCTTGAAGACATGTTAAGCAAAAACAAACAACCCTTTAGAAGATAATGTTTGACTCAATGTTTTAAATACCAGATTTTATATCGTATCGGGTTAGGCTCGTAACGTTTTAACCTGTTGTACCAAGAAATTCAACCGGATTGATAGTCAAACCTATTTTTTCTATATTAATTAACAAGTTTCTTCTTCCACACATAAACACTATTAGATTTTCTTAGTTTTGATTGGCCTACATCACTACTCCATCACACCTTCTCTTGAATTTCCTTTTTCTTTTTCTTGAAAAGTGAAAAGAGAATTGATGGATTATTTGGTGCTTATAGAAGGAAAGTGATACGATAGAATTTTCAGCGGCTAAACGGTGCCCAATGAAGGTATATTATGGTGATGTTAGAACATGGGTGATGGATTATTTGGTAGCATTTTTTGGCAGCACCCAATGTTAAGTAAACGCTAGAAATCAAAAACATTAGATGGTGAAGAACCGTTTATTTGGTGATATTTGGCGGTAAATATAACAACCCTCCTGAATAATTTTTCGACACTCCTAATATATTTAAAATGCCTCTATATGTCTTAAAACATACCCCGTATGCGAAAACCAAGCCCAAATACCATTACATAATTAAAAATAAAATAAAAATTAAGTTTTAGCGGCGCTTGCGGGGCGCGAAGACCCCCTTGTGTTCCTACGCGGGCCGCGACAGCTAGCCACCAGGGCTCACCCGGTGCCGCCACGTGTCGGGTGTTGTGTCGAAGCTAGGGTGTGAGTCGGATCAGCTAGGGCCTACCCTAGCCACCCTCGCGGGCCGCGTAGCTGTTGGCTAAATGCTTCGCGGGGCACGACGAAGTGTCAATCAGACACTATTAATAGATGGCATCGGCTGTTCAGTCGAAAACGTTCACAAGTCTTTTCTCTCTCGAATTTCTATAAAGCTAAAGTGATTTTCGGGCATAATACCCCCTTAAATAACGAAGTTCTGCCTCGTTATAAGTATCATAACCCCGGTTATGTATTAGATACGCTACTCGATTGATCCAGGGTTCCGTAACGGCTGTCGAGGTTCTACCCGACGTAGTCGTTGGAATGCCGTCTCAGAGAGGGTATTACTAATATAAATATTGGGTTATTATACTAAGGCGTGTGCATTTGTGTATTTAATAGATAATCACCAGGAAATCCTTAAGGAAAACCCTAAGAGAGCAATATGAGTAATCTCTTTTTTGCAAACTGTTTTTACAAAACCTCATACAATTAATATTATATTAAATAGTGATTGAGTATTTGTATTCTACAATTATCGTCGGTATGTTGGGGTTTTGTATACAAAATTTGTTACTACATTATGAGTAGTAACATGACCACAAGTCGGGTTGACAGTACCGTGGGTGGTAATTAAAGTAGATGGAAACAAATGTAATTGCGCGAACGCCCTCAATACTGTACAATGGTTTTACTTAACTTGATTAAACTGAGATTTACTCACCTGTATTTCCCACTAACAAAATGTTTTTAAACGCGTTTCAGGTAACAAAATGTGAAAGCCAAATAGAAACCAGCTGGACAGCACTGAAGGCTTGGAAAAGTGGCTATAAAGTTACCTAAAATAAAGAGATGTTTTATTAAATAAAGTAGGGTTTATCCCTATGAAAATGTGTGTACTAGAAACTTGGGATTTTTCCCATATGTTTAATATTATAAAAGTGTGGTATTTTACTCTGATAAAATATTTCCTAACTACGGTCCTGATGTAATTTCCGCTGCCAAAATGATAAACACCGATACCATTGAAACTAGCCGCGGCCGCCCGTTCCCGGGTAATTAGGGGATGGTGGTTGCGACATAAGGTGGTATCAGAGCTAAGCCACTGATTCAGCCACAGAAGTGTTCCGCTGACACCAAGATATTATTCGAAATGTTAGGAAATTTTCTACGGAACTACGTGCATATCTATATATTATTATTGTGTGTTATTTGACTATTTGTTAGTTTACAGTATGAGCGACCAAGGTCCTTCCGACGCCTACCGTCAGTTGTCCAGCTCACCTAGGAGCGAAGGCACCTCTTCACAGCCTATCCTCTCAGGGTATTCAGCTGACAATGAAGATGGGATATTCGTGTTTAAGGCTCAGTCTGAAGAGCCATTCCCTCCTAAGAAGAGAGGATGGTTCAGTAGAGGAGCGCATGAACGTAGGAAAAGAATGAAAAAGTTACAACAACAACGTGTTTTAGCAGCCGCTAAGAGAGAAACAGATGTTCATGCCCAGGATATGCTTAATAGGAGTCTAGCAAATTTCCATATTTTAGCAACTGCAGCCGCAGACCCTAACCTGGAGCAACTCATAGCACGCAGCCCTTACCCTTGTTTCCCACACAACCAATGGAGATTGAAGCCAACCCAGAAAACCAAATCCAAATGCATGATTTTGATCGAACAGAGATACCTAGAGTACCAGCACCCAATCCCTTAGACCTAAACTACGACCCGTGGTTTGACGACCATAGGGATTACCAGCAACACTACCCAATACCAGAAGACGAACCTATGCCAAACCTAGCAGCTTACCTAAATCTAGACCCTCTAGACCCTTATTATGATACTGATCAATTCATCAGAGAAATTCTAGAAAACCCTTACCCTTACCAAGAACCCATGCCCCAGTTCCCAAACCCAGTACCAGCACCTGCACCCCCAATGAGTGCAAAAAATGTGCAAGAACTCCGAACCTTTGGTGAGGAGATTTTAGAAGGTAGTGAAAGGATGAGGCAGATAGGGGAACGACTCGTCTGGAAATATGACGAGCGTAATGTGGACTTTTGGATGAACCCTTACCCTTAGTAATAATATAATAGTATAACAATATATGTATATATATATATATATATATATAATATGTGTGTATGTTTGAAAAAAAATCTAGACAATAGATACTGATGCCTAATAGTATTGTAATTTCAATTCCAGTTGTATTGTAATATATATGGATGCATACTATATAAGAAAGAGTAAGTTACAATGTTCGACGATTTTGATCAATATGTGTGTTATGTGATTGTTTGCATTAAATATTCTTTTGTGATATTAATAATTGGCAAATGTTTAAAACTTAGATGGACAATGAAGTGAACCAGGAAAACCAGAACAATGAAAACCAGAATAAAGATAACCCGAACAACAATAACAATGGAAACCACGTGGATAATAGTGCCATCCAACACATAGTGGCACAAGGAATTATAGACGCAATGCCATATATTATTCAAACGGTTAAGGAAGCTGATAATAAAAGTAATAATGGTAATAAGCGACCCACCGAACCAGACCACAGCGTGAACAATGGATCAATACTTCAAGTGCCCATTCCAAAAAGAAGAAGAACCATGTCTTATGGTTGTTCTTACAAGGAATTCTGGTCCTGCAAACCAATATAATTCTTGGGCAATGAAGGACCCATTGCAACTCTACGCTGGATAGAAAAGACTGAGGCAGTCTTAAAAATAAGCAAGTGCGCGGAAGAGGATAAGATAATGTTTGCTTCTAATCTGTTTAAGAACTCAGCCTTAGAATGGTGGAACACTATCCTCCAGTTTAGGGGAAGTGACAGGGTTTACAATATGGAATGGGAAGAATTTAAGAATATGGTAGAAAGGAAATTCTGCCCTCCCAATGAAAAAGAACAGATAGCAAATAAGTTCCTAAACCTTAGAATGACTGGAGTGGATAATAAGGGTTATACTACTACATTCTTTGAATATACTAGAATAGTACCAACCCTTGCATCACCAGAACCATTATTAATCTCCCGTTACATTTGGGGATTAATCGGTGAGATTAGGCATGTAGTCAAGGCAGCTAGACCCCAAACGATAGAGGAAGCTGTAGAACTAGCAAATACCTTGACTGATGAATTAGTGCGTACACGAGAAGAAGACCAGAGGAGAAGCCTAGCTCAAAGGCTTATCCAGGAATTCCACTACGGTAATTCCAACCATGTGAAAAATGTAAGTTCTACCTCTACACCTTACTGCAAGGCCTGCAAGAAGATGCTCCACCTACTGCAATTTCTGCAAGATACCAGGACACAAGGAGGAAGACTGTAGGAAGAAACCTAATAATGGAATGTGCTTCAACTGTGGAGAAAAAGGACATATCAAGCCAAACTGTCCGAAACTAGCTTCAGCCATGAACAACAAAACTACTAAAAATGCTAGAGCATTTGTTCTGACTGCAGAAGAAGCAAAGATGATTTCGGACGTGATTGTCGGTACGTTTTTAGTTAATGATGTTTTTGCGAAAGTATTATTTGACTCTGGTGCGAACCAAAGTTTTATTAATACTTCATTTTGCAAACTTCTCAATCAACCATTAACTAAACTTTCACAAGAATGTCTAGTAGAGACAACAAATGGGGAAACCATTAAGATTTCCGAAATCTTGCAGGGAGCAAGAATAGAGTTTTTAAATCAAAAGTTTATTGCAAACCTTTACCCAATGAATTTGGCAGGATTTGATGTTGTATTAGGAATGGATTGGTTAATAGCCAATAAAGCCAATATTTTATGTGATCAAAAGTCAATCCAAGTAAATTCACCAAAGGGTGAAAAGATCACAATTAAAGGAGACAAACCATCTAGATCTATAAAATTCATCTCTATAATGAAAACAGCTAGTTATATAAGAAAAAGATCATTAGTGTATTTGATTTCTATAATCACTAACAGTAAAGGAAAAGAACTGAAAGATATTCCAGTAGTATCCCAGTTTCCAGATGTGTTTCCAGAAGAATTATCAGGATTACCCCGGACAGAGAAGTTGAATTCAGAATCCATCTGCTACCAGGAACAGCTCCAATTGCCAAAGCACCCTACCGTTTGGCACCAGCAGAAATGAAAGAATTAAAGAAACAATTAGACGAATTGTTGGAGAAAGGATTTATACAGCCGAGTTCATCGCCATGGGGAGCACCGACACTGTTCGTAAAAAAGAAAGACGGGTCAATACGAATGTGCATTGATTACTATGAATTAAACAAAGTTACGATTAAGAATCGGTACCCATTACCAAGGATTGATGATTTGTTTGATCAGTTGCAAGGAGCTCGATTTTTTTCTAAAATCAATTTACGGTCAGGATATCATCAATTAAAGGTACAGGAAGAGGACATTCCTAAGACCGCTTTCAGAACAAGGTATGGCCATTATGAATTTACTGTCGTGCCATTTGGTTTAACCAATGCCCCAGCTGCATTTATAGACATGATGAACCGAATATGTAAGCCATATTTGGATAAATTCATAATTGTCTTTATAGATGATATTCTCATTTACTCTAAAAGTAAGGAGGAACATGCAAAGCATTTACACGCACTTCTAAGTTTATTAAGAAAAGAAAAGCTTTATGCAAAGTTTTCAAAGTGCGAGTTTTGGTTAGAAGAAGTGCAATTTCTTAGACATTTAGTCAATCATGAAGGAATTCATGTGGATCCCACCAAGATCGAGGCGATTACTAAATGGAAAACCCCTGAATCACCAACCGAGGTTAGAAGTTTCTTAGGATTGGTCGGTTACTATAGAAGATTTACTCGAGATTTTTCTAGCATAGCCATTCCCTTAACTAAGCTAACCTATAAATCTGTTAAATTTGAATGGGGACCAAAACAAGAAGAAGCCTTTTGTATTCTTAAGCAAAGACTAACCCATGCACCCATACTAGTGTTACCAGAAGGAACTGAAGACTTTGTAGTCTATGTGATGCTTCTAAGTTAGGTTATGGATGTGTGTTGATGCAACATCAAAAAGGTTATAGCCTATGCGTCTAGACAACTTAAGAATCATGAAGAAAATTATTCAACCCATGATTTGCAACTAGGAGCCATAATTTTTGCCCTTAAGATTTGGAGACATTACCTTTACAGTAGTAAGTTTACCATTTTCACCGATCATAAGAGTTTAAGGTATGTCTTCGGGCAAAAGGAGTTGAATATGAGGCAAAGACGCTGGATGGAAATTCTTAGCGATTATGATTGCAATATCCAGTATCTTGCAGGAAAGGCTAATGTGGAAGCTAATGCTTTAAGTCGAAAGTATCATGAAAAGCCAAAAAGAGTGCGTTCTCTTAAGTTAAACATACAGGTAGATTTAAATGAACAGATTAAAGAAGCACAAGAATCAGTAATCAAGAATGATACTGAAAAGCTGAAATGAATGATTAAGGAATTAGAGCAAGGAATCGATGGAATTTGGAGTCCATAAGAAAAGAATGTGGATACCTAAATTAGAAAACCTACGCCACTGTATATTAGAAGAAGCCCATAAGTGTAAGTATACGATGCATCCTGGAAGTGATAAGATGTATCAGGACTTAAGAAAGAATTTTTGGTGGATAGGAATGAAAAAGGACGTGGTAACTTATGTATCTAAGTGTTTAACCTGTTCACAAGTCAAAGTTGAACATCAGAAACCCTCAGGATTGTTGCAGCAGTTAGAGATGCCAGTTTGGAAATGGGAATTGATAACAATGGATTTTGTTACTAAATTACCCAAGACCAGAAAAAGTAATGATACAATCTGGGTGATCGTAGATAGGCTAACTAAGTCAGCTCATTTTCCACCAATGAAAGAAACTTTCACTATGGAGCAACTAGCTAAGTTGTTTGTAAATGAAATAGTTTCATTACATGGAATTCCCTTGTCAATTGTTTCTGATAGAGATAGCCGTTTTACCTCTCATTTTCGGACAAGTTTCCAAAAGGCAATGGGAACCAAGCTGAATCTGAGCACCGCTTATCATCCTCAAACGGACGGGTAAAGCGAAAGGACAATTCAGACAATGGAAGATATGCTTAGAGCTTGTGTAATTGATTTCGGAGGTAATTGGGACGATCACTTACCACTGATAGAATTTTCTTACAATAACAGCTATCATACCAGTATCCATGCTGCACCATTCGAAGCACTTTATGGACGAAAGTGCCGAACGCCAGTCTGTTGGGCAGAAATTGGAGAGAAACAACTATCTGGACCAGAGATAGTACAAGAAACAACCGACAAGATTATCCAAGTCAAGGAACGACTGAAAGCAGCACGTGACCGACAAAAGAGTTATGCAGATAACAGACGAAAGCCATTGGAATTTCAGGTAGGAGACAAAGTATTATTGAGAGTTTCTCCTTGGAAAGGAGTGGTAAGATTCATCAAAAGGGGAAAGCTAAGCCCCAGGTATGTTGGACCTTTTGAGATTATTAGAAGAATAGGACCTGTAGCCTATCAGCTACAACTGCCAAAGGAAATGGCAGGAATACATGATGTATTTCATGTATCTAATCTCAAGAAATGCTTAGCTGATGAATCACTGAAAGTACCTCTTAAGGACATAGTGGTAAATGAAAAGCTCAAGTTTGTGGAAAGGACTCTACAGATTGAAGACATAAAGGTCAAGAATCTCAAACACAAGAGATTAGTTCTGGTCAAAGTGAAATGGGACTCCAAAAGAGGACCAGAATACACATGGGAGCTTGAATTGGAAATGCAAAGGAAATACCCACACTTATTCCAGTAGACCTCGAGGACGAGTTCTAAAATAAGGTGGGGAGGATATAACAACCCTCCAGAATAATTTTTTGACACTCCTAATATATTTAAAATGCCGCTATATGTCTTAAAACATACCCCGTATGCGAAAACCAAGCCCAAATACCCTTACATAATTAAAAATAAAATAAAAATCAAGTTTTAGGGGCGCACGCGAGGCGCGAAGACCCCCTTGTGTTCCTACGCGGGCCGCGACAGTTAGCCACCAGGGCTCACCCGGTGCCGCCACGTGTCGGGTGTTGTGTCGAAGCTAGGGTGTGAGTCGGATCAGCTAGGGCCTACCCTAGCCACCCTCGCGGCCCACGTAGCCCTTGGCTAAATGCTTCGCGGGGCGCGACGAAGTGTCAATTAGACACTATAAATAGATGGCATCGGCTGTTCAGTCGAAATCGTTCACAAATCTTTTCTCTCTCGAATTTCTATAAAGCTAAAGTGATTTTCGGGCATAATACCCCCCTAAATAATGAAGTTCTGCCTCTTTGTAACTATCATAACCCCGGTTACGTATTAGATACGCTGCCTGATTGATCCAGGGTTCCGTAACGGCTGTCGAGGTTCTGCCCGATGTAGTCGTTGGAATGCCGTCTCGGGGAGGGTATTACTAATGTAAATATTGGGTTATTATACTAACGCGTGTGCATTGTGTATTTAATAGATAATCACCAGGAAATCCTTAAGGAAAACCCTAAGACAACAATGTGAGTAATCTACTTTTTGCAAACTGTTTTTACAAAACCTCATACAATTAATATTATATTAAACAGTGATTGAGTATTTGTATTCTACAATTATCGTCGGTATGTTGGGGTTTTGTATACAAATTTTGTTACTACATTGTGAGTAGTAACATGTGCTGGGATTGAACCCTAACAGAGGAACAGATAATGTAAAGCCAAAACCGGATCTCATCAGTGGACCATCAATAAACAGCAGCTTACCCTATGCTCTCCCCTTGACAGTGGTTTTCTAACAGCTGATGAATCTTAAGTACTGCTCAAACTACTACAACTGATGAACCAAACACTGATGATACCTTAAAGACTGCTGAAGACAAACACTGCTGCTCTATCTACTGCTGTCTCCTAAGTACTGCTGAAGACTCAAGCACTGCCCTCCCAAAGACTGATCACCTTTGAAGAAAGCACTGAAGACTCAACCTCTGTACTAAGGCTACAACAGTGGAACGTGAAGCATTAGTTTCCTTAGCTTTACATTTTATTACTTATCAGATGGTACATGTCAGTAGTTTGTATAGAACAGTATTTGTAGTTTGTTAGGTCGTTAGATGTCACTATCATGGTGATGTCAGCTGAGGTAGATCAGTAGTTTGGTTTGCCTATAAATATGACAGTATTCTGTACTGTTATACTTGATCGTTTTGAGTGAGTTCTTCTCCTTAATTCATCCTTTCATCTTGTGCAACCAACTCTGGTGTATCAGGCTGAGGGGGAGTTTAGATTGTAAGCTTGCTGTAATCATTTGCTTTCTATTGTAAATCTTTTGACTCAATGAAATAGCAATTGTTTATCAATCTATATTTTCCTTTGATTATGTTTACAAAGTTTGCTACTCATTTCCGCTGCACTTATTCGTTTTATGCAAACAAACACAATCATGATGGCCCCAAGATCCCTACAATTGGTATCAGAGCTTGGACAGTCAAATTCGATCTAACAATCAATTTGACATAACAGTTCAGCTCAAAAGTTATTGATACTAAAGGTTGGTTGCATTCAGTTGAAAAAAAAAAACAGAGTAACGAGTAAATCACGGTCAAAGTGGTTATTTAGAAACTCTGTAAATCAACCAAGATGTCATATGACACAAAAATCTCACACAACAAGTGTTTTCATGCATATGTCACTCATAGTTTTCAGATCCGTAAAATATCTGATAAATTGTGGGATTGTTCGATGTTTTCAAAATTGATTTCAATTGTTGTTTCGATATTTGTGATGTTTTCAATAAACACTAAAGTATGTACCTCTGTTCAGCAAAACTTGTGCTCATCCGAAACACTAGAATACTGCTGACATAGAAAAGGGGGAAATAAAACTTTAGGCAAAATCTCTCATGTGCTCAAAGGCAAGTTGAGTATCCTTCAAAAGGACCAAATCAACTTTGTCCAAAACACATTGAGAAAATAAGGTGTCAAAACTGTCCTAATCATAGGTAAATGTGAGATCTAAGCATGATCAAATAATGGTCAGATCTCTCAAAACATTGCTTCAAAGTGATTATGGACAAAGTATGTTCAAAATATGATCTCCTAATGAGCATTTCTGAACATATGAATAAAAAGGGTAAAAAGGGAAAAGGAAAATGAACAAATCTCAAAGTGTAGCTATCACAAAAACTTTTGAAATCAAAAGCAAAAGAGTATAAGCATAAAACGTTTTTGAGATTTAAAAGTTAGATCATCAGTGGTCATCATCACGCAACTGTGTGCATTCATCAATGCAGAAATTGTTCTGGTAACAATGGCATCTCTAGTGATTATGCTTAAAAGAAATTTTCAATCAATTGACAAGTAAATGACCCCAAAACAATGGTCAAAATAACTTGAGAATAATATGATCATGAATTTACTGGAAAATCGTCAGATCCTTTTGATTATTTTCAAAACTTCCTTTAATTTTTCTTAAGGTGTTTTTCTCTAAATAAAGCCAGATATATTTCATTTTTATATGATATATTGTGTACTTTTACTCATTTTTTGATAGTAAAAGCTCATCTCTGGTCAGGATGTAATTTCCTTATTTTTGTGTGAAATTACTATTCTTAAATCTGGTCAAAAGGAAATGACACACATATCAAGGTCAGGTTAAGATCAAGTTTGATTTTCACAGATCATAAATTGATTGCAAATTGATTTAGACTACTGAGATACTCATGATCTAGTTCATGTAATTAGACACAAAATGAGCAGCTCATGTAGAAATGTCTTCATCATCTGGAATGCTAAACCACTGTCTAGAAAATAGACAGATAGCAAAACCTTGAACAAAATTTCTGAAGATAACTGCTGACAATTTAATCTTGATATTATACATCTAAAATGTATTTTGTTAAGAATAGCATCTCTGGATGCTAACATTGTTTGTAAAAAGTTGAGATACTGCTGCACTATCAGTTGTTTGAACCAATTTATCTTCTACCACTGTTGTTTCTAAAGTGCTGTTATGCCTTAACATCTGCTCACTAAAGTCTGTCCACTGCTAAAGTGTCAACCTCTGTTCTCCAAAACACTGATGTTTAAAATCTTTGTTACATCCACTGTTTCATTTTATTACCGTTGTAACTACTGATACTTGATCCATCAGTAGTTGTCAAAACAACTGTCCTCCATTATTTACCATTCCATCAGATGTTTGACACGTGGTCAGTTTTTAGCCTTCAGATCAAAAATAACTGCTGCCACATCAGCAATCACTTTTTCCCTAAATAAAACCCTGATTAAATCCAAACAGGGTTTTACTGTCGAATTGAATTCAAAAAGTTCTCTTCTCATAGCAGTTTCCCTCTCATAACTCCAAAAACCTCTTCGATCTTCTTCATCCAAAATGACGAAACCAAAATCGAAATCAAAATCAAAATCAAAACCATCATCTTCCTCCACAACAGCAGATGCCACTCAAATGGCCGCTGAAACACCGGAGATTCGCTACAAAGCTCCACACAACTATGTAGGTATACTCACAAAACCTACCGATAACCACACTTTCGACTCCATCCTTGACATCCTTTCTGCATCAAAGTACAAAACTTTGATAACAGCAGACGCTCCTATTTACCTTGATACCCAGAGAGAGTTCTGGAAAAATGCCACCCTTGATAAACAAGGAGACATCATCGCCGCCATCAACTCCTCGATACAGGGTAAGAAGGTAAACATCTCACCAAAATCCATCTCTGAAACCTTTAAACTCGATGATTTAAATGGAAAAACCTCATTTACAAAAGACGAGTTGGTAAAGGATTTCATGAACAGGGGCTATGCAGAACAACCAAATAGGGATACCCTACAAAAGGGTTACTTCCCTTCTGCACCCAGATTTTTATTCCACACACTGCTCATGTGTGTTTCTAATAAAACAACGTCTTTTAATGAGATACCAACGAAAATCCAATGCCTGGGGTATGCAATTTTAAATGATAAAAACTATAACTACTCCCAGGTAATATTTGATGACTTGGTAAAGAACGTTGATAATAAAGCATTTTTGCTCTTTCCAAGATTTCTAAGCTACTATTTTGAACAAAAATTTGTTGAGAAAGATGCAGAATTGTCCAAACAAGGTGTCTCATTCAAAATAAACTGTTTAACAATAGAAACCTTTTCAAGAATGATGGCACCAATAAAATTAAAAACAAAGGAGGCTGAGCAGGTTTTAGAAACTGCTACTGATCCTCAAGCAACCACTGCTGAGCCCACTGCTCCAGGTGATCAAAGTAGCACACCCACTGCTTTGAAACCAACACCTGCCACCAAAAAGACCAAAAGAAAAACATCCAGAAAACCCACCAAACCCACACCAAAGGCAACTCTGGAAGATGAGATCCCAGAGTCAATGCCAGTGACAACACAAAAGTCACAAGAAACCACTGCTGCTACTTCCTCACAGCAGATGGAAGAAAGATCTCAACCCCAGCCTAAAACTCCTCCTGCATCCTCACAAAAGGATCAGTTTGTAAGCACAGGGACACCAAATTATGAAGCTCTGTATCCACTCGGATCCATCTTCCACAGTCCTGATCCCAAGGACATGTCTCTTTCAACACCCATACCCTCACTAATCATATTACCACAATCAATAATACCCCTGTTGCATGCAGTTGATATGGCACAGACACAAACCAGTTCCTCTCTGTCACCTATTACTGAGAGCATACCTCCACAAGTGACTGGGTCTGATGTTCATGCCTCTGCTAACCCAGCAACAGCTGAGGAGGTTACACCCCCTGAGTTACAAGTAACTCTCGGTGGTAGTTCAAGTGGAGCAGCAACTACAACTGATGGATCAACAGATCTTCAGTTGGACAGTTGTTACATAACTAAGACTCCCTTGAAGGCAATTTCTTCCATGGCAACATCGATAACCACCAGTGAGTTATCTTTAACCACTGGTAACATCAAAGGATTATCGAGTGCCGAAGAAAGAAGTCCCCAGTACCAAGAAAAAGGGGCATCAATGGATGACTTTTGGGCTACAGCTCCTAAGTCACACATTGATACAACCACTGCTGGTGGGGATTCAGATGATCCTGTTAATTCAGGTGATGATTCAAAATACAATGAATTGACGGCCAGAGTTGAAAATCTAGAATCTTCTGTTGCCGGAATAAAAGATATGGTGCAGCAGCTGTTAGAAGCTCAAAAAGCCCAATCAACTGTTCCTCCTGCTCAAGCACCAGCTCCACAAGCATTTGCTGCAAATGAGCTTTGGAATATCTTCTAGCCCATGCTTGAACAACAGCAACAAATGGCTGCTAAAAAGCATGTTAATCAAGTACAAATGCTGACCAACATGGTGGAATCTCGGTTCAAAGACACTCAAGCAGACATCAAGGCTATAAAAGCTAGCATACAAAAGACTGCTCAGAGTGAGAAAGGTCCATCTACCATTTTCTTCATGGATACACCCCTGGCGGATAATGCCAAAAAGGGGGAGAAAACCAAGCTGAAAAAGAAAGGTATAGAAGATGGGATATATATTGAACCAGAAAAACCTAAAACCTCAAAAACTTCAACAGCTGATACAACAGCAGTTACAAAAACTGCTGTCAGTAGCCAAACAGCTGCCATTACATCAACACACATACCTCCAACACACACAACTACTGTTTCAACACACACCATCACAACTACTGCTCCACCACCATCATCATCTGTGTCTATAACACAAAAACCACTACTATCATCATCTTCATCACCACCACTGCCTCCTGCCATAAAGCAGAAGACAGCAGATGTTACAACAGTGGTTGAAACACCAGTTGTTTCAACTACTGTCAGTCAGTCACAGTCTCAAACCACTGATCCACACAATACATCACCAGCCTCCCCTCCATTAAAAAGGAGAAGGGTTTTCATTCCTGATGATGAGTCACCACCACCATCACATCTTCCATCCCCTGCTCAAAAGCAGAAGACATCTGCTGACACATCAGCAGTTGTAATGACAACAGCAGTTGAGACACCAGTTGTTTCAACAGTTGTTAGTCAACCATCCACCACTGTTCTATCCTTTCCTATATCTCAACCAAAGCTCTTTAGCAGAAAAAGAAAGCCAATCACTGCCGATGAAGGGATACATGATCCGAATGCTGAAAAGTATCCACTGGAGCTTGAAGCCATTAAAAATGAAATGAGGCAGTTTTATACAGAAACAGATCCATCAAAAAGAAAATTCTCCTCACTAATAGGCTATATAGCTCCAGAAGATATAACTGATTATCTCAAGATAAAGGCTAGGCAAGCTAAAGTTAAAGCTAAGGTTGATAGTGAAAAAGAAAGGCTAAGCGAAGAAGGCATTGCTAATAGACTGGAGTTCTACCTTGCAAAGGTTAAGCAGATGGAAGAATATGCACAAGAGCTAGACAAAGAAAAGGCTGATCAAAAGAAGAAATTGAGAGAACAACTTCTAGCCTTCATCACGAAAGAAAAGTTCTACCCTGCTGAAGAATCCCAGTTTAACGAATGGCCTTTAGTAGCTTTAAAGCATGAGGCTGAAAGGATCCAAAAAATCAAGAATGATCCTACAAAGAAGAAAAATGCTCCAAACTGGAGTAAATACAAAAAGCTTATTGCTGATCTCACTACTGAATATAAAGGAAAGAAAAAGGAGCTAGTGGATGCTAAGGTGGACACTGCTGAAGCCATATCAAAATGGTCTAGGCAGCAAACTGATGAAGCCTATGGGAGGTTGAAGAAAAGGAAGAAGAGAGAACAGATGGTGAAACTGGAACAACAAATTGAAAGCCTCAAAACGATGCTAAAGTCAGCATACAAACCTACTTTTGTGTCAGACCAAAAGGAAGGAAAACAGCTGACTGAGGAAGAGGTTAAAGAAAAAGAAGCAGAGCACTTCAAAGACGTCATCATGAAAATGGGTCTGAAAGAAGATAGCTCATCAAAGCTTCAAAACCTTTTTGTGAAGGTGTTAAACAAGCCTGCATCACCGAACACTGCAAAAGACAAGACAGAAATTGAAAGACAAGAACTTATTGAACAAGAAACTGCAGAAGATATAGCTGCAGCAGACAAAGTCATTGAAGAAGCTTTCAAAAGAATGTCTGAAAGTCTGCAGATGTTTTCAAGGCCATTATTCCTCAACTCATCAGAAGATAAATCTCTCCCAAGAAACCCATTAGGCTTTAAAATACTAAAGTGGATGTCTGATCAAAAGACCCACGTATTGACCCTGGTCAGAGCCAATGGTGAGGTGAAGCATATATCAAGGAAAGAAGCACTAGGCCTTAGTGTTAAAGATTTGCAGGATCTCCTTGAGCTCTCACTGTGCAGGGATGAAGATGACCAGAGTGCCAAAGAATTTGAAGCTGAATTTAAGGAACAAGCTAAGGCACTCTTGATGAGTAATAAAGGTCCTGAATAAGGAAGGGTTTTGGCATTATCTGTTCCAGGGGGAGATTGTTGGGATTGAACCCTAACAGAGGAACAGATAATGTAAAGCCAAAACCGGATCTCATCAGTGGACCATCAATAAACAACAGCTTACCCTATGCTCTCCCCTTGACAGTGGTTTTCTAACAGCTGATGAATCTTAAGTACTGCTTAAACTACTACAACTGATGAACCAAACACTGATGATACCTTAAAGACTGCTGAAGACAAACACTGCTGCTCTATCTACTGCTGTCTCCTAAGTACTGCTGAAGACTTAAGCACTGCCCTCCCAAAGACTGATCACCTTTGAAGAAAGCACTGAAGACTTAACCTCTGTACTAAGGCTACAACAGTGGAACGTGAAGCAGTAGTTTCCTTAGCTTTACATTTTATTACTTATCAGATGGTACATGTCAGTAGTTTGTATAGAACAGTATTTGTAGTTTGTTAGGTCGTTAGATGTCACTATCATGGTGACGTCAGCTGAGGTAGATCAGTAGTTTGGTTTGCCTATAAATATGACAGTATTCTGTACTGTTATACTTGATCGTTTTGAGTGAGTTCTTCTCCTCAATTCATCCTTTCATCTTGTGCAACCAACTCTCGTGTATCAGGCTGAGGGGGAGTTTAGATTATAAGCTTGCTGTAATCATTTGCTTTCTATTGTAAATCTTTTGACTCAATGAAATAGCAATTTTTTATCAATCTATATTTTCCTTTGATTATGTTTACAAAGTTTGCTACTCATTTCCGCTGCACTTATTCGTTTTATGCAAACAAACACAATCATGATGGCCCCAAGATCCCAACAACATGACCACAAGTCAGGTTGACAGTACTGTGGGTGGTAATTAAAGTAGATGGAAACAAATGTAATTACGTGACCGCCCTCAATATTGTACAATGGTTTTACTTAACTTGATTAAACTGAGATTTACTCACCAGTATTTCCCATTGACAAAATGTTTTTAAACGCGTTTCAAGTAACAAAATGTGAAAGCCAAATAGAAGCCAGCTGGACATCACTGAAGGCTTGAAAAAGTGGCTATAAAGTTACCTAAAATAAAGAGATGTTTTATTATATAAAATAGGGTTTATCCCTATGAAAATGTGTGTACTAGAAACTTGGGATTTTTCCCATGTGTTTAATATTATAAAAGTGTGGTATTTTACTCTGATTAAATATTTCCTAACTACGGTCCTGATGTAATTTCCGCTGCCAAAATGATAAACACCGATACCACTGAAACTGGCTGCGGCCGCCCGTTCCCGGGTAATTAGGGGACGGGGTTGCGACAGTAAAAGTTGGCAGTTAACCACGGTGAACCGGTTTAATTCTTATCGTTTTTCTTACTTATTCTAAGTTTTGGTTTAAATTTGACGGTCCCACCGCAATACACGGGTCTAAAAAACTCGTAATGCTAGAAATAAAAAAATAGTTTTATGGCAAGGTCAGTGTGTTTGGCAAATGAGTACTTTAAAAGAAAATTGTCATGGCGGGATTTGATTGGTTGGGACAAAAGTACTACCCTTAGTGCCCCTTCCTCTCTTAGTCGGTTCAACAATATTACCAGCCTGTTTGATATGGCAACTAAACACACAATTAGGGCTTCTTTACTTAAATGGATCAAAATTGCGTGTATCCAATAAACTTATAAATAACAATTACAAATGTGATGACAATTCACGAACAAATTGCTCCTTGGCACTCCTTTTCGTCGAAATGTGATTGCAATTTCAAATGGTTGATTCAGGTTATATGTAATCTCAGATGGGCAAACTAAAAATAAGCTATAAGTGGAATGCGTCAAAAGTGACTTAACTATAAATGGGATGGGTCAAAAGTGACTTAACAAATTCAACATCATATTAGTATTTTGATTATATCTTTTTCTTCATCATGTTTAGTTTGTTAAACATTGAAAAATTTAATAGGAAAATGTAACAAAAATGTTAGCAGACCAAACACAAGCTCTGGCCTGACCTAGGCCCATTTCAACCCACCAATTTTGCTACATACATGACATTTTTTTCATGACAAACAAAGAAGAATTTTATTGCACAAAACAGATGTCAATCAAGGGGCTTACCCAAACCACCAATACAAGCTGCTCACAAACTTGCAGCACCCCCAAACATAAACACAACAAAAAACCAAAGTTGCAGGTCACTCCACACAGGCTATTTCTAAAATGTTTCCACATATCCCATGAAATGATAACAAATCTGGCCTGATTCGTCATCCAAACAAAGCTCATGAGCTTAACTTCCTCAATCACCTTTGGGAAGCTTACCCTTGTACTGTTGAACACGTAACTGTTTCTCATAAATCAACTTCTTTTTCTTTTCTGAACCAGGCAAAACCTTCCACAACTCCAACATGTTCTTCAAGTCGGCTACAAAAATGGGGTTTATCCTGCACCAATCGGAGATGATTTACCAAACCATTTGGGCAAAGTCACACTCTCCTCATGATTCCCACTTAATACACACCAGACCGAGGTAACCATGATGTTCCATTGAAGAAGTTTCATGAAAGTTGAGAGCCTATCCAATAGTACACGCCAATCCACCACTCCCATCTTCTTCGGGACCCACAAGTTTCAAACAAAAACCGTAGACCCTTGCTGTTGTTTAGGCACTTCTTCAAGGATTTAAACCAAAAACATTGACGGTTTACTATGATGCATATATATGCATGCCAAAACAATGTTGATCATCCGAGCAACAACATTGATGGTTAACTGTAACCGGAGAAACTTTTGAATGTTTATGCATACTGCACGTCCCCATTTGGCTACTTTAGCGATTGTTGCAAAATCACTGTCCATGACAATTAGACATGAATAAAAACATGCTTCAGGATCACTGCAACTCATCAAAAAGTAAGAAATACTAACCTCTGTTACTGCAATTTGACATGCACAAAATGTAATATATAAATTGGATCAAATACGCTATAAAAACAACCCTTTCAGTACTAATGTTGGAAAAAGTGTGTTTCTTTGTTTACTTTTGATTTCCAGGATAAAATAAGCTCAAACGAACAAAAGGAACAAATTAATGACAAAAACCAGCATAAATACGAAGAAAGGAAGTTGACATGCTATACCGACCCTCCAAGCTTTACCCCAAGAATAAAAGCAACATACTAGAAGCCCAACACGGGGCCGTGCCTACCAGGCATGGGGCCGTGCCCTAGTCAAGATTCCTTAGAGATAAAGGCATACAAAAATGACAAGGGACATGGGGCCGTGTTGTCACAACCCCCAACCCCACCCTGGGAGCGGGAGCCGTGAACCAGTCAAGTGGTACCGGTGTTTATTAAACACACAACGGAAAATTTTCTCATCAGGATCGTAGTTAGGAAATATTTATCAGAGTTTAAAACACCAAACTTTTTATATATAATAAACACATAGGATAAAACCCAAGTTTCCTTTACAATACATTTATATGGATAAACCCTAATTATTGAAAACAAAATATCCTTTTTATTTAGGTAACTTTTATGGCCACTTTTCTAACCCTTCAGTGTTCTCCAGCTGGCTTCTATTAGCTTCATATTAAGTTACCTGAAACACGTTTTAAAAAGATTTTATCAGCAAGAAATACTGGCGAGTGCATCCCAGTTTAATCAAAAATAGCTTTTATAACTTTACAGTATTGAAAGCGATTAAAATGTTTATATCTACATAGTTACTCATTCAGTACTGTCAATCCTGACTTGTGGGTCATGTTACTCACTGGCTAACTCTTTATCCAGTAGTAACGGATTCCAAATAATGTATAAAAAACCCCAACATACCGACAGTAATTGTAGAATACATAGACTCAATCACTGTTAAGTATAATTTAAAACATTTGAGGTTCTTACAAAAAGATTTACAAAAATAAGATGTACTCACATTGTTGACTTAGGTGATACTACTATAGTTTCTTGGTGACTCTCTTGGTTATTATCTATTAAAATTAAAAAAATGCACACGTGTTAGTAAGATAACCCAAATCACATTAGCCATATAACACGAGACAGAACTCCGACGACTGAGTCAGGCAGAGCCTTGACATGCGTTACGGAGCCCTAGATCAATCGAGTAGGTTAACAAATACGTGATCGGGGGTTATACTTACAACGAGGCAGAGCTTCGCTTTATAGGGGTATAATACCCAAGAGTTTAGCCTAACAGAGAATTTGAGGGAGAAAAAGATTTTGAACATCGAACAACTGAGCTCTCGACCCCTTTTATAGGCTGATCAGACATCCCGTCACGCCTCGCGACGCCCCAGGCTAAGCCTGTCGCGGGCCGCGAGGTCCCAAGGCTAGGGCCTAGGCTTGGCGACTCATCAGGTAGACTCGACACGGAGGGGGACACGTGGCGGCATTGTGTGTCCGACAAGTATGGGCCGTCGCGCCCCGCGACACATAGAATGTGTGTCCGTCGCGGGCCGCGAGGCACTATAATTATTTGTTTTATTTGTTTTTTTATAAATATTGAGGTATTTTAGGCCCGTTAACGAGTATTATGGGTATATTAGGAACGTTTAGGCTGTTTTATGAGGGTTGTTATACTATTTAATAAAATATATAATACACTCGTGTTAAGTATAATAACCCAATTTAACTTTATCAATACATCCCGAGACAGAACCCCAACGTACTTAGTCAGGCAGTGCCTTGACATGCGTTGCTGGGTTCAAGATCAATCAGGCAGAGTATCAAATCAGTGATAAGGGGTTAAACCACTTAAAACGGGGCAGAGCTTGTAAGATTTAGGGGTGAACTACTAAAGAAAATTATAGATTATAGAGAGAGAGCAAGATGGAGAAAGAAGAAGCAATTTGAAAAGCTTCTGTTGAAGTGCCTATTTATACTACAACATAAACACATGGATCACGAAATCCCTGGACACGTACACTTTCTTTCATTAAATGTTAGATATGAATTTTAGTGTCCATGTACACAATTCATTAGAATTCATATGTTTAGTTTTTAATTTATTATTATATTATTATTATAATTAATTTTACTACTTCATTCATTTGGCTCTTATAACTTCTAAAATATGACGTTTTATAAAATGATGAATATGCCATTAGAACGAGAATATTTTTATCTACATTTTGGCCTAAGTTTCATTAAAAACGGAGAAAAGTTAATTATAATGTATTTTTATTATTATAATTATTAAACGGTTCCTACGTTCGCCAAAATACCTCATATTTCTATTGGTCGACTTACTCATGATCTATGCGTTTAATAACACTAGTAAGGTGTCCGCACGATGCGGCGGGGGCGACACTTTGGATTGCGGCACTCATTTCTGTTAAATTTCTTATTCGTATAATATTCTTGATAACATTATTATGGTGGATATATGTCATTAGTGTTACACATATGTAAAGTTTTGTTTTTTTTTATAAAAAGTAATAACAAAAGACAAAAAATATTGTTTTTTATAAAAATTAATAATCATAAGACAAAAAAATATAAGATAAGTTGTTATAATTGTAAAGTATGTTTATTTTATTGGTTAAATTATAAAGTATGATTTTATTCTCTAAAGTTAATAACCTTTTTTTAAATATCCATATAGTACTCATCCAATAAACTTTAAGTTTAAAATTTTTGTTTTTATAAAAATAAAAAATAGTATTTGACACGTAAGTACGTTTTAGAGCTTTAAATTAAATTGTTAAATTTCGGTTTTTTACAGATATAAAAAGTTATAATTTTATAAAATTTCAAGACTGTTTTTTATAAAAAAATAGGACATTAAGAGTTTATATCTTTATTAAGTTTATATCATACTAAGTTCAGATTTTTAGTTCCTAACTAATCTTATCTATATGAGTCTACTTTTAACTTATAATCCCTAAAAATATGCAACACAATCTACTATGTGTCTGGTCAAGTTGGTAAAGAATTGTTTTGAAACTGACTAATATTATCTAGAACAATATAGTTGAACATATAACTCCTAAAAATTTGCAACACAATTTAGTATTTATCTAATAAAGATTGTAAATTTCTGGAGTATTTTATTTATATTACTTGTTACAAAAAATATTTATAAAATAATTATTTTTTATAAAAACAAAATGTTTTGTTTATAAATAAAGTAAAAAAATGTTTTACACATGTAAAGTTTCGTTTTAAAAAAAGATGAAAATCAAATGACAAAAAATAAAAGATAAGTTGTTATAGTTGTAAAGTAAGTTTATTTGTTGGTTAAATGATAGAGTTTATAATTTTATTCTTTAAAGTTCATAACTTTTTTTTTAAGTATCCACATGGTACTCATCCAATAAGCTTTAAGTCTAAAAATTTTGTTGTTATAAAAATAAAAAATAGTAGTTGACTCGTAAGTACGTTTTACACATTTAACTTTAATTGTTAAATTTCGTTTTTATATATATATATATAAAAAATTATATTTTTATAAAATTTTAAAAACAATTTTTGTAAAAAATAGGATGTTAAGAGTTTATATATTTATTAAATTTATATCATAGTAAGTTTAGTTTTTTTTTGTTTAGCTTTAACGTTTATTACTTTATTATTTTTTAATTAAGAAATACAAACTATTAGATT
This sequence comes from Helianthus annuus, assembly GCF_002127325.2. Classification (NCBI taxonomy): domain Eukaryota; kingdom Viridiplantae; phylum Streptophyta; class Magnoliopsida; order Asterales; family Asteraceae; genus Helianthus; species Helianthus annuus. Next base: position 96,206,909 of record NC_035442.2, read on the forward strand.
AATATTCAAGAATAACTGTAATATTTTATAATTTCAGCTTGAATACATCTAACTGCAATATCTATTTATTGCAACTTTAGGATATTAACTTATATAAGTTTAGTTGACTTGTAAATTTAGGACACTAACTTTATTTTGAACTTTATTAATATGGTCAATAACTGCATTATATTAACACCAAAAATAAAGTTCAAATATAAAATAAACTTCATTCATACGTCTAGATCAAACATAACGGCTGAAAATGAAAAAAAAAACATAAAAAGACTTGATAGATTTCATATTAGACTGCATGAAATCTGTTCCGCTTCTGAATTGACACTCAAGGTATTTTTAATCGGGTTTTCTGGTTTGTGCTTGAATCGGCAGTATCTTCTAATTCCTTATCTTTGTCATTGTCCTTAGAATCGTCTAAATTAATAACCTCACTCCATTTGCATTCAGAGAGTCTCTTAGATCTCTTCCTTTGAGTCTCAAACTTTCGATCCTTACAAACAAAGCCGACCCTTAAGGAGGGCGGGGAGGACAACCGAACAGGGCCCGTGATTTCGTAGGGCCCGTAATTTTATTATATATGTAAATTTTTTTTAATAGGGTATAACCAAAAAAATATTAACATAGGCCCACTTAAAAAAATCCTATTGTTTAAACTATTTAGCCCATTAGGTTAGTGAGCTCAATACCCAAATATTATCTAAAAACTAATTAAAAAAATAAAGTGGCAGTGGGCGGCAATCAGGATTCAGGAAAAGAAACGTCGGAAGTCGGAACTCGGAACTGAGGATTGGCGATCATCATTCATCATCAGCCGATCGGCGATCATCGTTCATCATCAGCAGGCCTTCGATTTCATCATTTCAGTCACAACAAGCAGGTCAGTAGTAGTGCAGTATGCACAGCCTTCATTTTATCGATTATGTTGTTGTCGATTGTGGAACATATGGAATTCATTTATTCAGTTATATGTCGAATTCATTTATTCACAGCAGGATTGATTTCGGATTTATATGTCAATTATATATGTCGAATTTCAGTTATGTCGATTTCAGATTTCAGTTCATTTATGTTGTTGTCGAATTTCAGTTATGTCGATTTCGGATTTCAGTTCATTTATGTTGTTGTCGAATTTCAGTTATGTCGTTGTCGATTTCGGATTTCAGTTCGTATATGTCGAATTTCAGTTATGTCGATTTATTTAGTTAACTTATGTCGATTTCGGATTTCAGTTCATTTATGTTGTTGTCGAACATTATTTAGGCGTTAATGACTTAATGGCTCCTATACAACCATCCGGATGGCAAAAACGTCAAAAGAGGAAACGACAAGATGAATTGGTGAAGTCACAAAAGGGTGCTATGCAAAAATTTTTGACGCCTAATCCGCCTATTGTTGATGTGGAAAAACCACAAGAGCATGTTGAAGTAGAACGGGAACACGATGAAGTAGAACAAGAGCAAGAACGTGTGGAAGTAGAAGACGAAGAACATGTTGAAAAGCAACAAGAACAAGAACATGTTGAAGAGCAACAACAAGAAGAGCATGTTGATTATATATTTGATCCAAGAAGGTGGGAAGGACTAAATGCGGATGAGATTAAACTATTGGTCGCGAAAGGTCCTAAAAGATATACTAGTATTGAATTTGGTCCATATGATAAATTTAATAGACGATTTTCAGCCACTATTTATACAAGAACATTATCAAACTTGGAGAAGTGTGATAGAGAATGGCTAGTATATTCGAAAGAGCTAGATAAGATGTTTTGTTTTTGTTGCAAAGTGTTTAGAAATGGGGCGCCAAAAGGTAGATTGGGAGGTGTAGGTTTTGATGATTGGCACCATGCTACTGGTAGAGTGAGAGAACATGAAGTTTCTTTAGATCATTTCATAAATACGAAAAAGTGGTTTGATTTGCGTAAAAGATTGAAATCGGACGACACAATTGATAAATTTCAACATGAGCAATTCAAGAAGGAAGCGGATTATTGGAAACAAGTCCTTTTTAGAATCATTGCGCTAATCAAGTTTCTTGCTAAGCATAATTTAGCATTTCGTGGAAATAAAGAAAAGTTGTATGAAAAAGGTAATTGAAATTGTTTTGTTTTAGTTCCATTTATTCTTACTTAATTTTTTGTTGATTGTATTTAATAGGTAATGGAAATTTCTTGGGTCTAGTTGAGATGTTGGAAGAGTTTGATCCGGTTATCAAAAAGCATGTTCGGCGGATCACTAGTGACGATATTCATGTGCATTATCTTGGACACAAGATCCAAAATGAGATAATACTTATGCTTACTGATGAAATTAAAAAAGAACTCATTAAGAACATAAAAGAAGCAAAGTATTACTCAATCATACTGGATTGTACCCCCGATTCTAGTCACAAAGAACAGATGACTATAATAGTGAGGTATGTAAAGTTCTCATCTAATTCTGTTATTGTTGAGGAGTCATTTTTGGGGTTTTTGAATGCTAATGATACCACTGTGAAGGGACTATTTGATGTAACTTATGCGGAGTTACAAAATCTTGGTCTTGAAATTGATGACATGCGTGGCCAAGGATATGATAATGGGGCAAATATGAAAGGTTCACATCAAGGAGTCCAAACGAGATTTTTAAAAGAAAATCCAAGAGCATTTTACACTCCTTGTGGTAGCCATTCACTTAACCTTACATTATGTGATATGGCTTATAGTTGTGTTAAAGGAAAGAGTTTTTTTGGACACATCCAACGGATTTATACTATTTTTGCAAATTCTATCAATCGTTGGCAAATTTTGAAAGATAATGTGAAAAACTGGAGTCTAAAGTCATTGTCTCAAACTCGTTGGGAAAGTCGTTTTGAGAGTGTTAAGGCAATCAAATTGCAACTTGATGATGTGCGGGAAGCTTTGCTTGAAGTTGGAGAGACAGATACTGATGCTGCAATTGCAGAGGAAGCATTAGCTTTAGCAGAAAATCAACTTAGTGGATTTGATTTTTTGGTATCAATTGTCATTTGGTATGAAGTGTTAAACCGGGTGAATATTGTGAGCAAAAAATTACAAGCAAAGGATATGCATCATGAAATTGCTATTCAAGAAATAAACAATTTGATTGAGTACTTTAAGGATTATAGAGAAACCGGTTTTCCTAAAGCGATTGAAGAAGCTACGGAGATTGCTAGTGATATGGAAATTGATCCCATATTTAAAGAAAAACGTAAGATTAAAAGGAAAAAAAGAAAAGATGAGGCTTCTAGTAGCGAAGAAGTTGCATTTACAGTAGAAGAGAATTTCAGAGTAAACTTTTTCTTATATATTGTGGATCAAGCTATTGCTTCTTTAGAGAAAAGATTTGAACAATTTAAATGGTACGAGGGTTTATTTGGTTTTTTTGTTTCCACGTACGTTGAGGATTATTAAAGATGAAGATCTTAAGTCGTCTTGTCATCGTCTTGAAAATGCACTCAGGTTTAAAGAAAAATCGGATATTGATGGTGAGGCACTTTATACAGAGCTTAATTTATTTCGTGACTCACTAACCAATAAATTTAGCAGTCCTGTAGATGTTTTAGAGTATATGAAAGAACACGGTTATTCCCCAGAAGCATGCATTGCATATAGGATATTGTTGACTATTCCAGTCACTGTGGCATCTGCAGAAAGAAGTTTTTCGAAGTTGAAGTTATTGAAATCTTACCTACGATCTTCAATGTCCCAATAAAGACTTAGTGGGTTGGCGATGATTGCTATCGAGAACGAAGTCTTAGATGATATAAACTGTGAAGAGTTGATTCACCAATTTGGTATCAAGAATGCAAGGAGAGCTTCACGAATCATTGGTTAGCTTTTAGCTTATTAGTTTTTACGGTATGTCATTCGTTCGAATACTACATTTTGTATTTTGTTAATTGCATTGTTTATCGAATGCTATATTTTTTGTCAACTGTTCAAAGTTGTATGAAAAAACTAGTTTAAATTTTTTATTTAGTTAAAACCTAAGGGCACGTTTTTCGAGCTCGAACAGGGTACATGAATTCTCAGGGCCGGCCCTGCTTACAAAGGACAATAATTGAATACAAAAGTTAAAAAAAGATTAAATAAACCTTAAAATTAACTCTCACTAAATTCACGTTAAAGATTAGACTTGTATGGACTAAACATTGCACCATAAAAAATAATATCAACACTTTCACACCCTCATCGTACAATAAAACACATAATATAATAACATAACGAACATGTTAATATGAAAGATATACGCAAAAATAGTACTTAAAAACAGCAAAATCAATACCTTAGAAGCTTGTTCGACAAATGGGTTGTTTAAATTGGCATGTTCATCATGCAACTGAATCTGAAAAATCAAATAAGTTAACATTCACATAAAAGTAAATAAAAGAAAACAATTATTCACTGCTGCGATTTAAAAGAACTGACCTTAGAATTTGGATCTCGCATGCTTGGTTTTTCGCAACAATTGAATTCAGAACTGGATCCATTTTTTAACTTTGTTTAACAATAGATATAGCGGTGTCCTGCTATGTATTTATAGTAGTAACTATAGAAGTGCATTAGGGTTTAATTTTAGATTTGACACCCCTTTATTTAGGAAGTTTGTTGTAGTTAGTTTTAAGTTTTTATAAGATATATCTAAGTACAAATATTAGGCAGTTTTAATAAAATAAAATGTGACACATAATATCTTCATTTTATGTTACGGTACTTTTAATTCTTTTTGTTTTTATTTGCATAGATGGAGCCCATCTTTGTAGATTAGGCGCATTAGATCACAAGTATTAACTACTTGTATGTTAAAACATTATTGACTTGTAGCTTTTAATCCGTGCGTCGATATTGAACAAGACAACTACCGAAACGTTGACAAAAATGTGTAGGTCGTCATGTTATCTTTGGATTCTTTTTAAACAGTATAGTTTATAAGATATGTCAAGAACACGTAAAAAAATATAAGTTTGTTGTGGATGGGTGAATTGTAACTAATTATCTATAATTTTGTTAAAACCTTAGGGTTTAAGTGTAATAAGTTTTGGGGCAAAAAATAAGTAATATTTAAAAGACTAAACTACCCTCATTTTAGGGGTCTTTCTATAAATAAAGTGGGGGAAAGTTCTTATTTTTTGGGTATCTTAAATACCCTTCACTCATGCATTATAATATATAAGTATAGATAAGTTTTTATATACTTTATTTTAAATTTTATAAATAAAAATTTTGGGAATGTTACATCCTCCCCACCTTGTTTTAAATCTCGTCCTTGATATTTATTGAAATATGGAAGAATACTTTTAGTTACAGGTTTCCTAATGCATTAATAATCACAAAGGGAATTCTTATACTTTCGATGGCGCCCCAACTTATAGGGTTCTCGTCGTTCATTTTGTCACACGAGTTACAAGACGGATGATCAAATGAAATAATGTCTGATATTGAAATCATAGACGTATACGAGAGATTCCTGATATATAAATCTAAAATTATCATTGACACACTTGTTCATGATTTATCCCTAATTGTCAATCATTATGGCTTTTGGATTTCCTTATAGATATACATGTCTATATAATCATATATTTCACATACGGTAATATACACACCATTCATAAGGTCAATGTATTTAACAAATTCATATTTCCAAAAAACAGGTCAGACATTAGGTCATGGTACTATTTAGGGAATTCCATTATCATAACGTATACCCCATCTTACCCTGTCTCGCCGGAGAGGTACCCCATCTTACCCGGACAAGTTGCAGAGTCTACTACACCATACCCAGTCTTGCCGGAGAGGTAATTATCATTGTATTTCTCTTAAATAGAATTTCTATCAAATTATGATTTTAAAAGTACATCATTTATTATGGCTTATATCAAGAAACAAGGAAATTAGTATTCTCATGATGGATCATATTCTAGAACCGAGTAGTACTAATAAATAAGAAATAACAGTGGCCAGGTGTTATCGCTTATTTATCATACTTTCACTGTTCTAGTCATCATTCTCACGGCATACCAACATCCATCACACTTTATCTACGCAAGTAATTAGCTTATCTTGAAGCTTATACTAAGGCATTTTTCTTAGGTTCAAGCCTAAATACTATCCTGAGTGTTACCAGTAAATATCAATATCCTAACTCTTTTTGTTTAAGCATAGGTAGTATTATGGTTGTAACTTTCTTTTGTTTGGAAAATGGAGTTTTGACAAAAATATCATTGTCTCCATTGACACTATGGCTAGGTTCAATGTGATGAGTATGCTTATAGTTAACTCTATTCACGTTTATATAACATTAGATTTTGTTGGAAGGAATGTTTTACTGAGACATATGACATAACATATTTCATGATTTATTATTTTTATTTATTTATTTATAAGGACTTCATGTTTTCATATGAATCACCAATGATATTTTCTCTTATGTTTATTTTACAGAAGATATTTGATTATAACATTGTGTATACCATCAAGAATTTTATTATGTATAAGCATATATGTGTATATTTATTATTTAGAAACATAAAATTTCAAATCTCTAGTTTAATATTTAAAATTATGTAATACACACACACACACACATATATATAATACTAAATTATTTTGTAATATCTTTAAATTATAAAATACAACTATATATCCGATGGTACCAATCATCAAGCTTATTTCCACCACTTTATTTACTCTTTTATAAAAGTAGTACACTGAAATAAACTTCTGTTAAATTTATTGAATATAATATTTTGGAATCAAAGGATGGATAAATAAAAAGTTTAAAGAAAAATATAAATTTTCTGAATTTATGGGAACAATTTCATCTTTAACTAGTGGGTTGAACCATATTAGTTTAAAATATTAAAACTTAAACTCTTAATTTATCGTATATTATTTATCTAAAGAAGTATTATAGTAAGTAATACAAAGTTTGACGTTCCCAAAATTGATTCTAAATATATTAGGTAATTAAGTAATATACATGTATTAGAATATATATATATATATATATATATATATATATATATATATATATATATATATATATATATATATATATATATATATATATCACATAATAATAGTTGTTATGGGCCATTTTCTGAGCGTATATATCCTGACTAATATCTTGCTTTTTGTCTGTTTGCTTATGATCAGGATACTGGTTCAGGATATTGGTAACATCCTGGGCGATATCCTGGTCTTAACTAAATAGCCCACGTGTAGGTAAGAAGCTGTAAGTCACTAACGGTCAGATGGACTTCTTCTCCTAAATCGGGCATATCAGTTATTTGAGAGACGTTGGACCCGAAAGACCAGGTCTACAACGTTCAAGTGGGGAATATTCGCCGGATCCCGGTTTAATAGGATAGTTTGTTATATTACTTTTACTATAAATAGATGGGGCGGATCAGATTAAGGCACACAATTTTACACTCACACTCTTTCGTACACTTTAGCTCTCTAGCTTCTAGCAAACACTTGTACTCAAATTACATTGTAACACCTAGTTGATCCGCACTACATCCTGCACTGTATCATGACGTCTGAAGTAATAGAAGAACAAGGCAGCTGCGATTGTCAGCTCCCGAGGTTTTGTGCCGACGATCTAGATTGATCAAGGGCTTTCCTTGTACATCACGTGTCAACCTTTACTTTTTTGCCCATTGTTTGATCGCAGATACAACTCTATATCCTGAGCCGTATCCTGAAACTGTTTTTGCAAACAACTTAATTAACATATTTTTGAACACATTCTCTTAGCATACTACCTCACTTAACTAATTTGATCACTAAATTGCTTAGGTAATTTCTGACCAAAACAATTTGGCGCCCACCGTGGGGCAAGTGGTGCTATTTTTACTAAAAGCCTTTGCAAAATTGCTATTTGGTTTTCTGTTTTCAAAATTCTTTTCAAAACTATTTTTAATGGCCTCAAGATCAAACATGAGCTCTTCCACCATGTCTGCTACGAACTCTACAACAATTGGTTCGGTGCTTCCGCCACCTCCTCCGAGACCTCAAGCTTCTTCTCAAGGAACTGAAATTCATGTGGCTCGGGATGTTATTCCCACCCACAATGTCCAGGGATCCAGTCCTGTTTTAGCTTCTGATGAGGAAATTCTAAGTTTGTTTGGTAGTGTACAGGAACAGATGAGGTAGCAGCAGGAAACTAATCAGATGCTGATGAGAGAGATACAACTCTTGAAGTCAAGCTCGAGCAGGCCTGTTGAAGATACTGTCACTCCCTTGCAGCCCAGGGCTTTGAACTTCAGTTCTGCAGTTTACACTGAGGATAACCGGGGAAATATTATACCTAGCCATTCTCAGAATCATACTCCTGAGATACCCTCTTCAGTCAGAGTGTCGACTGTGCGAAGCTCAGGATATGCTTCAGGATATGGCCAGAATCTCCAGATCGGTAATGTATCTAATAATAATAATACTCTTGCCACTAACAGTGTTGGATCTTTGCAGGATACAGGTGTGACGTCAGCATTATCTAGGGAGCTTCGGAAGTTAAAGGACATGATATCCAGTGTGCCTGGGGTGGTCCAGCTAATTCCAGAAGTATCCCAGGACAGTCACAGGATATCCCGGTTTGCGCATCCTATCTGTGATGTTGAAATCCCAAAAAGATTTCAAACCCCCAACATGAAGCTCTATGACGGAACTATGGATCCTGAGGAGCATATCGCCCAGTATAGGGAAAGGATGGAAATTAATCCTATTCCCCCAGAGCTCAAAGAAGCATGCTTATGCAAGGGTTTTGGCTCTACCTTAACAGGATCAGCCTTAAAATGGCTGTTAAACGTTCCTCCTCACTCAATTACTTCTTTTGCTCATTTAGTTAATCTATTTAATAGTCAATTTTCTTGCAGTCGGAGTTTTGAGAAATTAACCAGTGATCTTTACAGGATAACTCAAGGACCTCAGGAATCCTTGAGGGATTATGTGAATAAGTTTAGCAGGGAATCCTTGGATATCCCACATCTTGATGTTGCAACAGCTGTGCTGGCTTTCAAGATGGGATTGAAGAAAGATTCTCAATTTTACCAGGATCTTGTGATGAATCCTTGCAGGAATCTGGATGAAGCTCGTAACAGGGCATTGAGATACATTCGGCTTGAGGACGACAAAAAGATACAAGAGAAAATGAATTCGTCCACAACCTATGAGTCGACCAACAGGAAATCAGAATCTTCGTATAAACCATATCGCTCAAAGCCATATGGTAAAAATGATAGCAAAAAAGTCAATGCTATCGAAGACAAGGATCCTGAGCTGTCTGAATATTGTTTTTCTGTTAATATACCTGAATTGATGTATGCTATGTAGGGTTTAGGAGACAAAGCCAGGTGGCCTCGGAAGAATCAACAAAAAGCTGATTGGAAGGATAAGTCCAAATGGTGTGCCTTCCATGAGGATTTTGGACATGTTACTGAGGATTGCATTGCCCTGAGGAAAGAAATAAGTTATCTCTTAAGCAAAGGATATCTGAAGGATCTTCTGGGAAGAAAGAAGAATAAGGGTCAGGATACTGAGAAGGATCCTGAACGAGCAGCATCACCTCCTGCCGATGCCAAGATAATTTACTTTATTTCAGGAGGATCCGACATTTGTGGGACTTCATATTCTGCGGCCAAGAGACGTGCAAAGGAAGCTAAAGCTGAAAGAGGAGAAAGACCAACCAGGATGACGACCCTCACGACTGATAAAATGATCACTTTTGATAGTGATGACAGGAATACTGTCCAGGATCCTCACCATGATGCTCTGGTAATAACATTATATGTGGCTAACCATTTTGTACCCAGGATATTGGTGGACAATGGAAGCTCCGTCAACATAATTCAACTAGAGACGTTGAAAAGAATGAATGTATCTCCAATGGATATCACTTCAAAGTCCACTGTACTCGTCGGCTTTAGTGGAGAAGCCAGGAATACCGTGGGAGAGATCAAATTACCAGTATATGTTGAAGGGGTCAATTCAATACAATGTTTCTGTGTGATGGACTCCCTATCCTGCTATAACATCATACTAGGCAGGCCATGGATCCATGATATGAAGGCTGTACCATCGACTTATCATCAGTGCATCAAGATCCCTGCACCTGGGGGGTTGTCAAGGTTGATAGTGATCAGCAGGAGGCGAAAGAATGCTACTCATCCTCAATGAAATCCTCAACTAAGCCTAATGCAGCATAGCAATTAAAGATACGGGCCTAGGATATCGTGGAGGCTTCAGAGCAGGATGTAAAGAAAATTATCCTGGATCAAGATAATCTGGATATCTCGGTGCTCGTAGGAACCAATATCCCTCAGGATATTGAAAACCAATTAACTAACTTTTTGAAATGCAGGATGTCGACATTCGCATGGAAACATGAGGATATGACTGGTATTTCCAAGGATATTATAACACATAAGCTTGGTATTGACAGGTCGTTTAAGCCTGTCCAACAGAAAAGAAGGAAGTTTGCTCCAGAACGAAACATAATTATTCAAGAAGAGGTTGAAAGATTATTAAAGTCCAAATGATCAGGGAAGTCAAATTTCCCAAATGGCTGGCTAACGTGGTTGTGGTGCAAAAGAAAAACGGGAAGTGGAGAGTTTGTGTGGATTACACAGACTTAAACAAAGCATGTCCTAAAGACCCATTCCCTCTACCTCATATAGACTCAATGGTGGATGCAACTGCCGGCCATGAAATGTTAACCTTCATGGATGCATCCTCAGGATTCCAGCAGATCCAAATGGAACCTTCAGACCAGGAGGATACTGCTTTTACGACACCAACAGGTATTTATTGTTATACTGCTATGCCTTTTGGTTTGAAAAATGCAGGTGCAACGTACCAAAGATTGGTGAACATGATGTTTAAAGACAAACTGGGGGACACCATGGAGGTGTACATTGATGACATGGTAGTGAAATCTAAGAAGGCTGAGGATCACCTCCAGGATATTAAAGGAGCATTTGATATCCTGGATCAGTATAATATGAAATTAAACCCTGCTAAGTGCCATTTCGGAGTAGGGGCAGGAAAGTTTCTAGGATATATGGTGACTAAAAGGGGTATAGAAGCAAGTCCGGAGCAGATAAAAGCTATCTTGGATATCAAGTCACCTTCGAACATGAAGGATGTTCAACGATTAACAGGCTGAGTAGCAGCGTTGAACAAGTTTATTTCAAGATCCTCGGAAAAGTGCAAGGAATTTTATGATATCCTCAAGAAGAATAAGATGTTCGAATGGGGAGCAAAGCATGAAGCAACCTTGCAGGATTTGAAGCAATATCTTTCAACCGCACCCTTATTGATGAAGCCTGAGGATGGCGAACCATTATCCCTGTATCTTGCAGTATCAGGGAATGCAGTAAGTGTTGTCCTTGTAAAGGATCATGAAGGTCAGCAGTATCCTGTTTATTATGTTAGTAAAAGTTTATTGGATGCTGAAACTAGGTATTCTCACCTAGAAAAGTTAATATTAGCCCTAGTTATGGCATCGACAAAACTTAGACATTATTTTGAGACACATAGGATTCATGTTAAAACCAACTATCCTGTTAAAAACGTGCTAAGAAAACCGGAGATGTCTGGTAGGATGGCTAAGTGGTCAGTAAAATTAAGTGCTTTTGATCTAGTATATGAGCCTAGAAATGCCATAAAGTCTCAGGCTTTAGCTAATTTTGTGGCTGATTTCAGTAGTGACATTCAAAATGAAGTAGACTTAGAAGTACAACAGCTAGGAGAAAACTTAGAATCTTGGATATTATATACTGATGGTGGATCTAATTGTAAGAGGTCTAGGTCTAGGTATACTACTAAAATCGCCACAGGGGGGCATATTACCCCAGGCTATTAGGTGTGAATTTCCTGCCACTAATAATGAAGCAGAATATGAAGCTTTAATTGCAGGATTAGAATTGGCTAAGAATATGAATATCAAGAATTTGCAAGTATATGTCGATTCCTTGTTAATCACTAATCATTTTAATGGATCCTATGCAGTTAAAGGTGAGAAGTTAGTCGAGTACCTCGATATTCTTAAAAAATTAGCAGGATATTTTGATATTTTTACACTTCAACAAGCACCAAGAGAGGAAAATGCTGAAGCTGACGCCTTGGCAAATCTGGGATCATCGGTCAGGATACCGGAAGGAACCCGAATACCAGTATTACATATCCTATATCATGCGACGAATCCTCAGGATAAGGAAGTAATAAGTATTCAGGATCCTGATGATGAGTATCCCGAGCAGGATCCTAAGTCCTGGACGGCACCAATCATGAGATATCTCAAGGAAGGACACATCCCAAAGAATGATAATCCTAAGGCCTTTAGAATGAAGGTATCACGATTCACTATTATAAATGACGTTTTGTATAAGAAATCTCTTGCAGGACCATATCTGAGGTGCTTGGAGGATCCCAAAACCAAAGAAGTGCTTCAGGATATACACAAAGGGGATTGTGGTAATCATACTGGGGGTAGGTCGTTGTTCTCAAAAGTATTGAGGACAGGAGATTATTGGCCGGCGATGAGAAAAGATGCCACAGAATATGCTCGAAGATGTGATGCGTGTCAGAGACACAGTAACATATTACATCAGCCTGCTGAACCGCTGTATCCTATTGTCTCCCCTTGGCCATTCATGAAATGGGGTATGGATATAGTGGGAAAGCTTCCGAAGGCTCCAGGAGGAAAGGTTTTCATGTTGGCAATGACGGATTATTTCTCCAAGTGGGTTGAAGCAGAAGCATTTGTTCAAGTCAGAGATCAAGAGGTGGTATCCTTCATAAAAAGAAACATCCTGACTAGGTTTGGAGTACCAGCTGAGATAATTTGTGACAATGGATCTCAATTTATAAGTAAAAGGACTACTGACTTCTGCAAGAGTTGGGGAATCAAGATGATCACATCTACACCAGTACATCCTCAAGCAAATGGACAAGCAGAATCCTCGAACAAGATAATTGTCAACAACTTAAAAAAGAGACTAGGGGCTAAGAAAGGAAGATGCGCAGAAAAATTACCCTTTGTTTTGTGGGCTGATAGGACAACGGTGAAGAGTGCAACTCGCCAAACCCCGTTTTCCCTGGTATTTGGAGCAGAAGCGGTGATCCCGACAGAAATGGTGATACCTACAGCGAGATCCAACCTCAGGGATCCTGAACAGAATCCTGAAGTCCTATGCCAGGAACTGGATACTATTGATGAGACAAGAGACGCTGCAAGGCTAAGGATGGCAACATATCAACAGAGGATATCTAGAGCATATAACAAGAATATAAGGACTAGAAGATTTCAAGCTGGAGATTGGGTATTGAGAAAGGCTTTTCAGAATACTACTAATCCTGCTGATGGAAAGTTGGCTCCAAAATGGGAAGGACCCTATTGTAACACCCTGCTAGTAGCGGAAGCGTATTGTGTGTGACGTAAGAAAGGTAATCATTGCATCCAAATGTATTAACAACATGAACCAAGAACGATGCCATAGATATTTAGTTTTCAACAAAAGATTACAAGCTTTCAACATTGTTTCCAAGTTTCAACAACATTTGACATACCATAGTTCTAAGTTATTTTACACATAACAAAAGATAGTTTTTGACATAAAACATAGTGAGGTTTTGTCCCCTATATACCCACACGAAGTTGGGATATAAAGGACAAACCCTCCAAAAGTGGCCATCGTTGTCATTTGTTTTCCCGAATCCCATAGTGAATCACCGGCTCAAGACATGTTTCCTGAAATACATGTAGTTTTAAAAAGTCAACAAAAAGTTGAGCGAGTTCATGCAGTATTTGTTATCATGTGAAATCTCATAGATGTTATCTTGTAATCATGGTATGTTCTGATTCATTCATGGAGTCTGTTAAGGATCTATCAGTGGGTAGCGAGCCCCCTGATATAATGTACCATAAGAAAATAACCAAACCGAGAACACTTTGTCATCATTGGGATCACAAAAGCACTCCAGGGTATACCAACCAGGAGTGGGGCGTGCCTCAAGCCCAATAGATCTACACCTTTTGCACCTTGGTCACTAAGTGATTAATGGTTACTAATGTTACCTCCCTACTGTTTTGGTTAAAAATCACGCTAGGATAATGCAACCAAACTCCAAGTTACGGGGAATGATGCTTGAAATGAAGAATTATGATAAGGATCACTATGAAATAAATTGCACGAACAACACAAGGATTTATACGAGGAAAAAGCCCTTGATCAATGAATGATCTCCGGCATAAAAAACCTCGGGTGATGGAAACTACCGATCACCAAGCTCAAATAAATCAATTAGAGTTTACAACTTCGGATAGTGACGAGCTAAGTACAAGGATCACTATGCTAAAACGTGTAAAAGTGTGAGAAATGCTAAGTGTTTGCTGAGAGCTTTGTGACTGCAATTGTACGAGAGTGTGTGTAAGCAAAAATGGCTAAGTGTGTGTAAGTAAAAATGGCTAAGTGTTCTAATTTTAGCTCGTCACCCCATTTAAATATGAAAGCTTAAGCTAACTAACTGCGACTTTCATGCCATTCTCCCACGTTCTCCACAACGTCCATTTTCGTTCAATACCAAGACCAAGTCAAGTTCAATACTCCTGCAAAATAATACGAAATACAAACAGCCAATCGTTAGTATGAGGATCCTTAAGGTGATCCATGATCCTGATCCTGAAGCTCTTCTGAGGATCACTATCTGTCACAGAAGCAAGGATCACTTGTCAGGATAATAAGTAAGGATCACTAATTGTTAGAAAATCCTCCCCTAACAATTGCCCCAAAATATAAGGAGTGTAATGTAAAAGTAACGAATTATGTTTTCTTGATCTTATCTGCAACAAACTTAACGGATTTCTAGCCGTTAATTTCTAACTAGCCGTTGCATTGTGACGTCACAGAAGTGACATATCTGCAAAAATCATGATTATAAATAGAGATAGGGATATGATCAAATGCATTTAAATTCAAAGCAACTCCCTTTATAACCGTGTTCAGAAGATCAACCAGGTATTCTCCCTTTCATCTTCTCTCTTGCTTGCTCTGTTTTTCTTTCTTTCTACTATTCTGTTCAAAATGCTGCTTTGGAACTCCCCTGCTAAGGATCACCAGAAGAATAGTCCACTAAAAGCCAAGGAATCATCGAAGATTCCATAAAGGAACGATGCTGCTTCACCGATCCACCGATCCACAGATTGACCGGATCCGTTATTGCTTCCCGGCGACCACTGTTTTCAAACCCTTTAACCCCAATGCTCTCAGCGATCACATCTCTGATAACTGGGTTGCATTCCCTGTTACCCCATTTACCATAGGCTACACATATCCTTTCCCAGCTTTCACCCAATCCTTCTTTTCCCTGACCGGCATATCCTACATCCAAGCTATGCCGATGATCTGGAGGGTTTTATATACCCTGGAAAGGATCATCGAGCAGGAGGGGATAGATTTAGGCATGGCTGAGTTAGGAGAGCTGTATGATCTGACCACCTTCGGTTCCCATCGCTATCTGTTCAAACGAGAGCCTGGGGAGGAGCATCCAATCTTCAAGGCCACCAAGAATGTGACAACCCGAGTTTCCAAGATTCTATTCTCCCATTAATTGCACGTTGACTTTGACTGTCTAGTTGTTTGACTCGTTGGACTTGAAATTGTACGCGTTGTGTTATAACGAAACGTAATATGATTGTTGGATATGTTATGTGCTATTTAATAAACGTATTGTCATTGTGCATATATGTGATTACTTGTGGTTATAAATATAATATTAGAATTGTAATAAAACACTTAACTGATTAAATCACGTAATGCCCGACGAATCGTGATGTGATTCACCATCAAACAAGCTGGACGAAACAGAATTTTATTCGCCATTTAACCCACTTGACGAAACACAAGTGTTTCGCCGAGCCCAGATTCGCCAAAGCCCAATACGGCCCAAACTTGTATGCGTAAAAAAAAATATGTATGTGATTAGGAGAACGATTATCAAAATACTAAAAACCCTAGAGCTCTTCCCCCTATTGTCGGCAGCCTTTCTCCGATTCGAAGCTAAAGTTTGTCTTGTTTGATCACTCTTGTGCGGTTAGTGGCTTACACGTTAGTTTGTTGTCAATCCTAGATATATATGGTTATGTTATAAGCATGTTCTTGACTGCGATTGGATCTAGTGATGTGATAATTTATGATTTTATGTAAACGTTGATATCGATCTAGGGTTTTGCATAGTTTGTGTAAATTGGAATATATGTAACCTCGTTGCCGATTGATGTGATCGCTGTTCTTGTTTAATTATCAAGATAGAAAATCAATAATTGTGCATGTCATAACCGGTCCAATAACATCCGGAGGTGAATGATTGTCGAATATAATTGTTTATGTGGGTGAGTGAATGGGGGTTAGTATTCGATGATGAAACCTACCATCTGATTCTACGGCGGTTGACTAATTGTTATGGGTTGATAATTTGAGGTCCAATGAGAAATTTTGTTTATGCATCTTGGTCCAATCAAAAGTAATGGCATCTTACACATTCATCAAAAGTCTAATGTACAGGTGCATGTGTTTACTTAGAATTGTCAGCCAACTATTGCATGTGATTTGTATGGAATATTGTGTGTGAAATGGCGGCTAGTAGAGTACAAGGTCAAATGTCAGTAGGTTGCAAGAAGTCATGTGATTTTTGGGTGGCCAACCATTCCGATTGGTGGGGTTTGGGCGGCCAATGAAGGGCATTGGCTGGGATTTCGGCCCACCAAATCATGTGTGCCAACCGAATCATTTTGGAATTATTCTGTTGTTTGACTATTGTCGGTTGCATGTTAGGAAGGGGATTTGATGTATGCATTGTGTCATTTGTTTTGTATGATAAAACAATAATTCATGAACTTGTTTTGATTGGTAGTGTTGGTCGGCAAAGTAAAAACCATTGGCTATGGTTAGCGGCCCAATGGTACTTAGATGCCACCCGGTAATTTAATTAGGAATTTATTTTGTTTCTGTGTTGATTTTGGCGAAACTGGATTTTTATTTCGCCAAAGGCAATTGACGAATCAGGGTTTTGTTTTGTCAAAGGGGATCTTGATGAAACAGAATGTGTTTCGCCAAGGATATGTTGACGAATTAGAGGGGGTGTTTCGCCAAGGGTAGTTGGCGAAACAGAATGTGTCTCGTCAATATGTGTTTCGCCAAATGTATAAACTGTCCAGTAACTCAGCCTAATTCTGTTAAAGGTTAACTGAGATATTTAACTGCCGTTAAGTGATGAGCATGACCTATGTGATAACGGATACATGCTAGTACTTCTGTGATTATATCTATACGTGAACAACTTGGATATAAACTGATTTTGCATACGTACGTATTTAGGACGTGATTGATTAACTGTGAGCACTTACTTAGCATACCGAGCAAACCAAGGTGAGTTCACACTCTTACTAAGGCATGGGATTCCCAGGGCTTGGGAATGGGATTGAAAGGATAAGGTTGAATAGATTCATACGGACACTATTACTAGACTACCATACCATCGTCCTCGGTTGTGCAGGACACATACCTAAAACCTACGTATACTTGTATTGCTCAATGTCCTCAGGTTGCGAAGGACACTCACGTAAAACCTACGTGAACTTATACTTACTACTGCCTCGGTTGTGTCAGGCACTTACGTAAAACCTGCGTAAACCCCCGCGTATCCCCTATCCTCGGTTGTGAAGGATACTTACGTAAAACCTACGTAAACTAGTACGTATTACTGTTCTCGGGATATGTAGAACACTTATGGTTACGAATAGTCTAGTGGATATACAACATGGGCAGCCCCCACCGATAGAACATACTACCGGCCCAGTAGAGCCACATGTTACAAACGAACTTACTATTACGCATTTACTCTCTGTGAACTCGCTCAACTAGTTGTTGATTCTCTGTTACATGCCTTGCAGGTCGTTAGGTACATGGAGCTTGCACATGGAGGAGCTGGTCGTTGTGGGCTTGGATCGTGATTGTCTTATTAAACACTCCTGACATTTGATACTTTATTATGATGGGTTTTATTTATACGCTTCCGCTAAACAGTGATAACTTACTTACGTTTTGGAACACCTATCATATGGATTTGGTTTGGCTTAATGGCAATTACTTTCACTATATATATTGTTCTATATGATTGGTGGCTTGATCCTGGTCAGTCACGCTCCCAAGCGGTGATACTCCGCAGGTGGATTTTGGGGGTGTGACAGATTGGTATCAGAGCCATTGGTTATAGAGAACTTGGTTTTAATATGGGGAAAACGTTTTTATTAAAACCAGACTATAACCAGTACAGTGCTCAACGATCCACAACGACGCTTCGCTCCACGTGCAAGACTCAACATCCTAGGTAATAAGGTTTATGTGTATTGCCTACATGCTAGAATTGCATAGAACTTTGCTCGTAGTATGCTTAGATTACATTGCTCACTACTTGTTATTGCTTGAGAACACTTGTGTGCTTACACTCTTCTGTCATCGCACTATTCGCGAACCTTTCTCACTTATGTTGCCTTTGATGTGAAGATCAATGGCCGGACGAATTAACTTGACACAAGCCCAGTTGACGGCTCTTATCAATGAACAAGTTGCTGCGGCACTTGCAGCTGCAAAAGCAGGAGGTATACCCTGCAGTCGTAACTCATCCTAGGATCTTTAGATCCTACGTTCCTTATCAACTCTTATGTTTAACCTCATTCTGTTCTTACACATTAGGTCAACCCGTTCAGCAACTTGTGTGTACCTTCAAGAACTTCATGGATTGTCGTCCTAGCACGTTCAGTGGTACGGAGGGAGTGGTTGGACTCCTCCACTGGTTTGAGAAGCTCGAGTCTGTGTTCGAGATGTGTGAATGCCCTGAGGCTCGCAGGGTGAAATATGCCACTGGTACATTGGAAGGAATCGCGTTAACTTGGTGGAACGCGCAAGTGCAGATCTTAGGGTTGGCAGCTGCTAACGCCACCCCTTGGAATGATTTCAAGGAACTGATCAAAAGGGAATACTGCACACGGGAAGATATTCATAAGTTGGAAGACGAGTTGTACCATCTGAAAATGGTTGGGTCAGAGATCGAAGCTTATACCAAAAGGTCAAATGAGCTGGCCGTGCTATGTCCAACTATGGTGGACCCTCCAGTTAAGCGCATTGAGTTGTATCTCAAGGGTTTGGCGCCAGAAATACAGAGCCATGTGACATCGGCTAATCTTGACAACATCCAGGCTATTCAACGCCTCGCTCATCGCATCACAGATCAGGCAGTGGATCAGAACAGACTGCCTAAACGTATCAGCGCTACTGCTACCGCTACTACTTCTGCTACACTTGCTACTCCTAGTGACAACAAGAGAAAATGGGATGGGGATTCTAGCAAGGGATCAGTTTCAGTTCAGTCACAGGTTCAGCAGCGAAAGACTGACAGTTATCAGAGTCCCAGTCAGCACTCTTCAGGTAGCCACAGGCAGGGCGGATATCGAGGGAACCTCCCAAAGTGTAACAACTGCAACAGACACCACAGTGGCCAGTGTAACAAGGGTCGCTGTCAAAGATGCCTCAAGATGGGTCATGAGGCCAAAGATTGTAGAAGCCCTCGGCCTGCGAACCAGAATCAGCAGCAGCCACCAGCACAGCAGAATCAACAGCAGGGCAACAAAGGATGTTTTCATTGTGGTGCAGAAGGTCACTTCAAAAGGCACTGCCCTCAGCTAAACAGGAACCAGAACAACAACAATCACAACAACCATCAGGGAAATGGCAACAACAACAACAACGGTGGGAACAACAACGGCAATGAAGCAAGGGGTCGTGCATTTGTGTTGGGGCTGGGTGATGCCAGAAATGATCCCAACGTAGTTATGGGTAAGTTTCTTCTCGACGATATTTATGTTACTGTTTTGTTTGATTCGGGTGCGGATACGAGTTATATGTCTTTGAAAATGAGTAAATTGTTAAAACGTACACCAACACCCCTAAACACCAAACATGTCGTAGAACTAGCAAATGGTAAGAGTGTAGAAGCCACGCATGTAGTCAAGGGTTGTAACATCGTTCTAGCGGGTCAGGCCTTCTCGATTGATCTTATTCCAATAGTTCTGGGTAGTTTCGACATCGTCATCGGCATGGATTGGTTATCCAAGCAGCAGGCAGAGATCCTATGCAAGGAGAAGATCATTCGTATTCCTCGTATGGGAAAAGAACCTCTCAAAGTTCAAGGCGACAAGAGTGGTGCTGTGGTTGGCATCATTTCTTTCTTGAAGGCTCAGAAATGTTTACGAAAGGTTCATGCTGCCATTTTGGCACTTGTTACCGATGCATCGACGAAAGAGAAAAGGATAGAGGATATTCCAGTTGTACGTGAATTTCCTCAAGTGTTTCCTGAAGATTTACCTGGTCTACCGCCTCATCGCCAGGTCGAGTTTCAAGTCGAGCTAGCTCCAGGAGCAGCACCTATAGCTCGCGCACCGTATCGTTAAGCTCCAACTGAACTGGAAGAACTTTCAAAGCAATTACAAGAGCTCTTAGATAAAGGCTTTATTCGTCCAAGCTCTTCGCCTTGGGGAGCTCCAGTACTATTCGTGAAAAGAAGGATGGCACTTTCAGGATGTGCATAGACTACCGCAAACTGAACAAGGTCACAGTGAAGAACCGCTATCCTCTTCCACGTATCGACGACTTATTCGACCAGTTGCAAGGGTCGAGTTACTATTCCAAGATTGATCTAAGGTCAGGGTATCACCAGCTGAGAGTCCGGGATGAGGACGTCTCCAAGACAGCATTCAGAACTCGCTACGGTCACTACGAGTTTCTAGTCATGCCATTTGGGCTGACGAACGCGCCTGCAGTTTTCATGGATCTTATGAACAGGGTGTGCAAACCCTATCTAGACAAGTTCGTCATTGTATTCATTGACGACATCCTAATCTACTCCAAGAGCCAGGAGGAACATGAGCAGCACTTACGTCTTATCTTGGAACTTCTTCGAAAGGAGCAACTGTACGCCAAGTTTTCAAAATGCGACTTCTGGCTTCGTGAAGTCCACTTTCTAGGCCATGTGGTGAAGAGGGATGGGATTCATGTCGATCCATCCAAGGTAGATTCGATCAGGAACTGGCCTGCACCGCGTACACCAACGGAAATACGCCAATTCTTGGGTTTGGCGGGTTACTACAGGCGATTCATCAGAGACTTTTCGAAGATCGCACAGCCGTTTACGCTACTGACACAGAAAGGTGTTACCTACCGTTGGGGAGATTCCCAGGAAACCGCTTTCCAGTACCTAAAGGATAGGCTTTGCAGCGCACCTATTCTCTCATTGCCAGAGGGCACGGATGACTTCGTGGTTTATTGTGACGCATCGATACAGGGTCTTGGTTGTGTATTGATGCAGCGGGATAAAGTTATTGCCTACGCTTCTCGTCAACTCAAAGTTCATGAACGGAACTACACGACGCACGATTTAGAGCTGGGAGCTGTTGTTTTTGCGCTTAAGATATGGCGACACTACCTGTACGGTACCAAGTGTACTATTTACACCGATCACAGGAGTCTCGAGCATATCTTCAAGCAGAAGGAATTGAACATGCGTCAACGACGATGGGTCGAGTTACTTAATGATTATGAATGCGCCATCAAGTACCATCCAGGCAAGGCCAATGTTGTGGCTGACGCCCTCAGTCGGAAAGACACCTTACCTAGGCGTGTACGAGCCTTGCAGCTTACCATTCAGTCTAGTCTTCCTGCACAGATACGTGATGCTCAGGTAGAAGCATTGAAGCCAGAAAACGTCAAGGCTGAAGCCTTACGCGGTTCAAGGGAACGATTGGAACAAAAGGAAGACGGTGCCTATTATGTAACGGGGCGTATTTGGGTCCCACTATATGGCGGTTTATGAGAACTTGTGATGGATGAAGCGCACAAGTCTCGCTACTCGGTACATCCAGGTTCGGATAAGATGTACCACGATCTCAGAACGACATATTGGTGGCCTAGCATGAAAGTCCTCATCGCAACGTACGTCGGCAAATGTTTGACTTGTGCGAGAGTCAAGACAGAGTACCAGAAACCCTCAGGTCTACTTCAGCAACCCAGGATACCACAGTGGAAATGGGAAGAAATTTCCATGGATTTTGTTACTGGCCTACCTAGATCCCAGCGCGGGAATGATACTATATGGGTGATCGTGGATCGACTCACCAAGTCTGCACGCTTCCTGGCTATTAAGGAAACGGATAAGTTCTCCACCCTCGCAGACGTTTATCTTAAAGAAGTTGTTTCGAGGCACGGGGTGCCCACCTCCATTATTTCGGATCGAGACGCACGATTCACCTCAGAACTTTGGCAAGCGATGCACAAAGCGTTTGGCTCTCGTTTAGACATGAGTACAGCTTATCACCCTCAGACGGATGGGCAGTCTGAGCGCACGATTCAAACTCTAGAAGACATGCTTCGGGCGTGTGTTATCGATTTCGGCAACAGCTGGGAAAAACACCTCCCTTTAGTGGAGTTTTCGTACAATAACAGTTACCACACCAGCATTCAAGCCGCTCCATTCGAGGCATTGTACGGACGTAAATGCCGGTCACCTCTCTATTGGGCAGAGGTGGGGGATAGTCAGATTACAAGTCCAGAAATGGTAGTTGACGCTACTGAACGAATAGCACAGATACGACAACGCATGGCGGCAGCCCGTGATCGCCAGAAAAGCTACGCTGATCTACGCAGGAAACTGCTCGAGTTTCAAGTTGGGGATCAAGTGCTACTCAAAGTCTCACCCTGGAAGGGTGTGGTTCGATTTGGTAAGCGAGGCAAGCTCAATCCGCGGTATGTCGGACCGTTCGAGATCATAGAAAGAATAGGCAAGGTAGCCTATAGACTGAACCTACCAGCTGAACTCGGTGCAGTTCACAACGTATTCCACGTGTCGAATCTGAAGAAGTGCCTGTCAGATGAGACCCTCATAGTTCCTTTTAAGGAACTCACTATCGACGAGCGGTTGCAGTTCGTCGAGGAACCAGTTGAAATCACGGACCGGGATGTTAAGGTCCTCAAAAGCAAGAGAATCTCTCTTGTTCGAGTTCGTTGGAACTCCCGGCGTAGCCCAGAGCACACCTGGGAACGCGAAGACCAAATGAAAGAAAAGTACCCCCAGTTATTCGGAACCAATGCAACCACTACTGAGACTGAAGCTACTACTGCGGAATTTCGGGACGAAATTCCAAATCAACGGGGGGCTGATGTGACACCCCAGGAAAACCAGTAAACGATACAACTCACCTAGCTTCCTCAGTAACCGCATGCTAAATTTCGGGACGAAATTTCTTTCAAGTTGGGGATAATGTGACAACCCGAGTTTCCAAGATTCTATTCTCGCATTAATTGCACGTTGACTTTGACTGTCTAGTTGTTTGACTCGTTGGACTTGAAATTGTACGCGTTGTGTTATAACGAAACGTAATATGATTGTTGGATATGTTATGTGCTATTTAATAAACGTATTGTCATTGTGCATATATGTGATTACTTGTGGTTATAAATATAATATTAGAATTGTAATAAAACACTTAACTGATTAAATCACGTAATGCCCGACGAATCGTGATGTGATTCACCATCAAACAAGCTGGACGAAACAGAATTTTATTCGCCATTTAACCCACTCGACGAAACACAAGTGTTTCGCCGAGCCCAGATTCGCCAAAGCCCAATACGGCCCAAACTTGTATGCGTAAAAAATATATATATATATGTGATTAGGAGAACGATTATCAAAATACTAAAAACCCTAGAGCTCTTCCCCCTATTGTCGGCAGCCTTTCTCCGATTCGAAGCTAAAGTTTGTCTTGTTTGATCACTCTTGTGCGGTTAGTGGCTTACACGTTAGTTTGTTGTCAATCCTAGATATATATGGTTATGTTATAAGCATGTTCTTGACTGCGATTGGATCTAGTGATGTGATAATTTATGATTTTATGTAAACGTTGATATCGATCCAGGGTTTTGCATAGTTTGTGTAAATTGGAATATATGTAACCTCGTTGCCGATTGATGTGATCGCTGTTCTTGTTTAATTATCAAGATAGAAAATCAATAATTGTGCATGTCATAACCGGTCCAATAACATCCGGAGGTGATTGATAATTGTCGAATATAATTGTTTATGTGGGTGAGTGAATGGGGGTTAGTATTTAATGATGAAACCTACCATCTGATTCTACGGCGGTTGACTAATTGTTATGGGTTGATAATTTGAGGTCCAATGAGAAATTTTGTTTATGCATCTTGGTCCAATCAAAAGTAATGGCATCTTACACATTCATCAAAAGTCTAATGTACAGGTGCATGTGTTTACTTAGAATTGTCAGCCAACTATTGCATGTGATTTGTATGGAATATTGTGTGTGAAATGGCGGCTAGTAGAGTACAAGGTCAAATGTCAGTAGGTTGCAAGAAGTCATGTGATTTTTGGGTGGCCAACCATTCCGATTGGTGGGGTTTGGGCGGCCAATGAAGGGCATTGGCTGGGATTTCGGCCCACCAAATCATGTGTGCCAACCGAATCATTTTGGAATTGTTCTGTTGTTTGACTATTGTCGGTTGCATGTTAGGAAGGGGATTTGATGTATGCATTGTGTCATTTGTTTTGTATGATAAAACAATAATTCATGAACTTGTTTTGATTGGTAGTGTTGGTCGGCAAAGTAAAAACCATTGGCTATGGTTAGCGGCCCAATGGTACTTATATGCCACCCGGTAATTTAATTAGGAATTTATTTTGTTTCTGTGTTGATTTTGGCGAAACTGGATTTTTATTTCGCCAAAGGCAATTGACGAATCAGGGTTTTGTTTCGTCAAAGGGGATCTTGACGAAACAGAATGTGTTTCGCCAAGGATATGTTGACGAATTAGAGGGGGTGTTTCGCCAAGGGTAGTTGGCGAAACAGAATGTGTCTCGTCAATATGTGTTTCGCCAAATGTATAAACTGTCCAGTAACTCAGCCTAATTCTGTTAAAGGTTAACTGAGATATTTAACTGCCGTTAAGTGATGAGCATGAGCTATGTGATAACGGATACATGCTAGTACTTCTGTGATTATATCTATACGTGAACAACTTGGATATAAACTGATTTTGCATACGTACGTATTTAGGACGTGATTGATTAACTGTGAGCACTTACTTAGCATACCGAGCAAACCAAGGTGAGTTCACACTCTTACTAAGGCATGGGATTCCCAGGGCTTGGGAATGGGATTGAAAGGATAAGGTTGAATAGATTCATACGGACACTATTACTAGACTACCATACCATCGTCCTCGGTTGTGCAGGACACATACGTAAAACCTACGTATACTTGTATTGCTCACTGTCCTCAGGTTGCGAAGGACACTCACGTAAAACCTACGTGAACTTATACTTACTACTGCCTCGGTTGTGTCAGGCACTTACGTAAAACCTGCGTAAACCCCCGCGTATCCCCTATCCTCGGTTGTGAAGGATACTTACGTAAAACCTACGTAAACTAGTACGTATTACTGTTCTCGGGATATGTAGAACACTTATGGTTACGAATAGTCTAGTGGATATACAACATGGGCAGCCCCCACCGATAGAACATACTACCAGCCCAGTAGAGCCACATGTTACAAACGAACTTACTATTACGCATTTACTCTCTGTGAACTCGCTCAACTAGTTGTTGATTCTCTGTTACATGCCTTGCAGGTCGTTAGGTACATGGAGCTTGCACATGGAGGAGCTGGTCGTTGTGGGCTTGGATCGTGATTGTCTTATTAAACACTCCTGACATTTGATACTTTATTATGATGGGTTTTATTTATACGCTTCCGCTAAACAGTGATAACTTACTTACGTTTTGGAACACCTTTCATATGGATTTGGTTTGGTTTAATGGCAATTACTTTCACTATATATATTGTTCTATATGATTGGTGGCTTGATCCTGGTCAGTCACGCTCCCAAGCGGTGATACTCCGCAGGTGGATTTTGGGGGTGTGACAAAGAACGACACTAATTGGAAGCGACGCTTCTTCTTTGTGAGGAGGGATTCTATCCCTGATGGGAAGGATCTGCCCAAGATGTTTTTTTTTTTTTTTTTTTTTTTAGGCTATTCATGGTAGGATGAAGGATCCTGGGGAGGATCACCAGAGAACCTTTATTATGACATAAAGATCACTGACTTTTTATTGTTCTTTTGTTGTACAGCTATCTCCGTTGCACATCTCGGACTGACTCCGGCTGCTAAAGAGAGACTCTTGGCTTTCAAAAGACTGGACCCTGAAACAAGAACTTTCAAGTCTACCACCCAAGATTCTCAGGAAGTATCCTCTGGTTCTATCACGATGTCAAGTAAGTATCCTTGTTTAAAGATTTAATTAGATAATGAAATTCAAGTAAAATTTAGACACTTATCTTGTTTTGGTTGTGTAGGTGTCGGAAAGTCCACCAAGTCAGCTTCGAAGTTCAGCATCACCGATCTCACCTATGTCAAATCCTCGAGGAAGAAGACTCCTGCTAGCCCCACTGCTTCAATCCCAAAGGCACCCCTCAGGGGGAAGGGAGGCAAGAAGAGGAAGGCCTCCGAGGCTGAGGATTTGCAAGGGCTTCCCTTGATCCGCCAACAGTTCATGGACTACTTCAATGAGGTAAGGATCACTGTCCCTGCTTGTACATCCTGCTTGCATGAGGATCACTTGGTTCTGACAATATCCTTTGTTTTCCTTGCAGAAATTTGCTGAGATAGAGACCTATGTTGGCCACGTTGAGGATCAGGATAGCAAGATCGCTGATCTTCAACAAATTGCTGTGCTGAAAGACCTCAAGATAGCCGATCTTCAGAAGGATCTCCAGGCCACCAAGAATGATGCTGCCAAGATGCTGATCAACTTTGACTATGAGAAGCACGAGATCACCCAGGATGCTAAGGTCTCCGCCGCCATAGCAATGTACAAGATCCAGCTGCAAATGGCCATGGAAGCTCAGGATCCTGCTTTTGACAAGAGCACCTGGGATGTGGAGGGCTGGAAAGCAAGGCTGGCTGAACTGGAGGACGATGAAGAGGCTGAGGAGATCTTGACGCTTGAGGCTGGAGGCAGTGGCAAGGATCAGGGTGGTGAGGCAAGTGGAGCTGGTGGTGAGGATGCAACGAAGGTCTAGGCTGCAGGATTGGGCAATGATGGAAATTTCGAGACTTAGCTGGAGCCCAATTTTTTTTTGTTTAGTGGTTGTTTGTTTGAACAGTTTGGTGGTTTGTACTTAAACAATAGTTTTTAGGATTAAGGATCTAGGATCCTTCAGACAATAGGTAGGATTGCATATGGTGGAGGGATCCTCTGTTTGGGGGATGAAACCATTGTGATCCTGCCATCTTTATTTTCCTGCACAACTTAAAACCTATTATCCTGGACACCCTTTACCTACCCCAGCGGACGGGACACGTTTTGCTGGTAGATGCTTGGGGTAGGTAATTTTGACAACCTTTGAAGGGTTAGTCTTTTTGTTAATAAATAAAACTTTAACTTTTTGTCGCTTATCCTGTGTTGTTATCCTTTAAGTTCCTTTAATTTTTAATTGTCTTGATGTACACTTATTAAATAAGCAATTTTGAATAAGTCAGATTGAAAACATTTGGGATATGATCCATGATCAAATATCCTATAGTTGAAAAATCCCAAAAAGTAGCATACATTTTGAAGATCATAAGTTTAGTTGTCAAAATATAAGGGGGATTCAAATAATCAACGAATAGAATTGAAATAGTTAAGGATCATACCTGAGGATCCAAGTTAGGATCCTAGTCATAATCAGGATAACTATAAGATAAACCTTAGGGAGAGATAAGGATCAAGGATCCTTAGTTGTTAAACTTCAAGGACCTGAAATAGATCATAACTTGGGACTAAGCCAATATAGAATAAGAGTTAGCAACTGGGGACAAGCCCAAGGATAAATGGGGACAAGCCCAAGGATAACTGGGGACAAGCCCAAGGATAACTGGGGACAAGCCCAAGGATAACTGGGGACAAGCCCAAGGATAACTGGGGACAAGCCCAAGGATAACTGGGGATAAGCCCAAGGATCGTATGTAAACTGGAGTATGGCCCTAACTGGCGACTATCCAAACTTAGTGACATGATAATGCCAAAACCTTAGCTAACGTGTAAACGTTAGAAACCTTAGGAACGGATGTATGGTACGTCTACCATTATACGTAGGATCCTAGGTATAGCCAGTACAATGGAATTATCTGCCCCTAAAGCGAGTACTGGTCCCAATGCCTTGAACTATACCAGGATCATCGTGCGCTACAGGCGAAACTGGGGTCAAGCCCAAATAACTGGGGTTAAACCCAAAGACCTGAATTGCTTCTGTAGATAATCACCATTATGCTAAGGATACCTGAACTTTCAAAACTCAGAATCTCGTGAGAGAAGGATAAAGGATACATGATCCTTATCCTTGTATGAGAAAATAAGTAAATGAAATAGTTCAAGATTAGGACATTACCAGAGTAAGGATCATGGATGCTTTAAGGATCCTTCAAGGATACCCTTAATGTAAGGATCATCTGTGCCATGAGGATCCTGTTCACATGAAATATTTCTTCAAATGGACAGCATTCCAAGCCCTTGGTAGCAAATCACCTTCCATGGTCAGCAATCTATATGCCCCCTTTCCTGCTTCAGCTTCAATCAAATAAGGGCCTTCCCATTTTGGTGCCAACTTTCCATCAGCATGATTGGTGGTATTCTGGAATGCTTTCCTCAATACCATATCTCCAACTTGAAACTTCCTTATGCTGACATTTTTGTTGTAAGCACCAGCCATTTTTTGTTGATAACTAGCCATCCTTATCCTAGCCAAATCCCTGATTTCCTCAATAGTATCCAAGTCTTGAGCCAAGTTCTCATCATTTTCCTCAGGATCACGGGTACTTGTTCTAGCAGTTGGAACCACCATTTCTGTTGGGATCACAGATTCTGCCCCAAATACCAAAGAGAATGGTGTTTGACCAGTAGCATTCTTGGGGGTTGTCCTATCAGCCCAAAGCACATAAGGTAATTCTTCTGCCCATTTCCCTTTCTTGGATCCAAGTTTCTTCTTCAAATTGTTGATGATGATCTTGTTGGATGATTCTGCTTGACCATTAGCTTGTGGGTGGACTGGTGTTGATGTTATCATCTTACCAGTTGTCACAAAAGTTAGTGGTTCTGCCCCCAATAAATTGGGAACCATTATCACATATAATTTCAGAAGGAATGCCAAATCTAGTTATAATATTTCTCTTAATAAAGGATATAACTTCCTTTTCTCTGACTTGGGCAAAAGCTTCAGCCTCTATCCACTTGGAGAAATAATCAGTCATAGCAAGCATGAACACTTTTCCACCAGGTGCCTTAGGGAGCTTACCAACTATGTCCATACCCCATCTCATAAATGGCCAAGAGGAGGATATAGGATGTAGAAATTCACCCGGCTGATGAAGGATATTGCTGTGTCTTTGACAAGGATCACACTTCTTAGCATATTCCACAGCATCCCTCTTCATTGTTGGCCAGTAGTATCCTATCCTTAGGATCCTTGAGAACAATGCCCTGCCCCCAGTGTGGTTTCCACAATCTCCTTCATGGAAGTCTATTAAAAGTTCTTGGACTTCAGGATCCTCGATGCATCTTAAATATGGTCCTGCAAGAGATCGCTTATACAACATATTATTTAAGATTGTGAATTGAGATACCTTAATTTTGAAAGCTCTAGGGTTTTCTTCCATAGGAATCTCTCCGTGTTGTAAGTATCTCATGATTTGTGAGATCCATGATCCTGATCCTGAATGAGATTGAGTATCCTCACTAGGGATAACCGCAGAATCCTCTCCTATTTCCATCGCCACATGATCCTCGATGGCAGGAGCCAGGATATGGATAATGGGAATGCTTATATCCTCCGGGATCTTCAAAGATGATCCTAGATTAGCCAGTGCATCAGCTTCTGTATTTTCTTCCCTTGGTACATGTGTCAAACTAAAGGAAACAAAAGAGAGTGCCAATTCTTTGACTATCTCCAAATACTTGGTTAGCTTTTCACCTTTAACAGCATAGGATCCATTAAAGTGATTTGTAATTAACAATGAATCTACATGTACCTCAAGATACCTGATTCCCATATGCTTAGCAATTTGCAAACCAGCAATCAAGGCTTCATATTCAGCCTCATTGTTAGTGGTTTGGAACTCACAAGCTATGGAGTGGGGTATTATGTCCCCCTGTGGCGATTTTAGTAGTATACCAAGCCCTGTGCCTTTGACATTTGAGGATCCATCAGTATGGAGTATCCAAGGATCCTTCGTCTCTTCCAACTGCTGGACTTCTAACTCGGCTTCCTTTTGTAAATCACTACTGAAATCAGCCACAAAGTCGGCCAATGCTTGGGATTTGATGGCTGTTCTAGGCTCATATCTTATATCATAGGCACTAAGCTTCACTGCCCACTTAGCCATCCTTCCAGACATCTCTGGTTTCTTGAGGACATTCTTAATTGGAAAATTAGTTTTAACGATAATAACATGAGTTTCAAAATAATGTCTCAACTTAGTAGATGCCATGATTAATGCAAGAATAAGCTTTTCAAGGTGTGAATACCTGGATTCGGCATCAAGTAAACTCTTACTTACATAATAGACATGATGTTGTGTACCTTCATGATCCTTAACAAGGACTGCACTTACTGCTTTTGAGGATACCGCAAGATATAAGGATAACACATCTCCTTTTTCTGGTTTCATCAAGGCTGGAGCTGAGGATAGGTATTCTTTGAGAGCTCGTAAAGCACTCTCATGCTTCTCAGTCCACTCAAATTTCTTGTTCTTCCTTAGGATATCATAGAATTCTTTGCACTTCTCTGAGGATTTGGATATAAATCTGTTCAAAGCTGCTATCCTGCCTGTTAGCCTTTGTACATCCTTAGCATTGGCAGAATATTTGATGTTCACCAAGGCTTTGATTTGTTCCGGGCTAGCTTCAATGCCTCTCTTGGTCACCATATATCCTAAGAATTTACCTGCTTTAACACCAAAGTGACATTTTGAAGGATTAAGTTTCATGTTATATCTATCAAGGATATCAAATGCTTCCTCCAAGTCTCTTAGGTGATCCTCAGCTTTTATGGACTTTACCACCATATCATCTGTTGGGGCTGGATTTTACTATAAATGATCCTTATACGTGATCCTGACAAGTGATCCTTGTTTCTTTGGCAGATAGTGATCCTCAGCCAGACTTCAGGATCAGGATCATGGGACGATATGGTGATCCTTATACTAACGGTCATTTTCGATTATTACAATATTATTTTGCAGGAATATCTAGCAGGATATGCCCTACATATCATGATCCAGGGACGCGCTTTTATAAATATGGCAAGAGCTGAATTGAAGATGAACGTTGTGCCGGATATGGAAACATGGCTTGATCTAAGGGCAACAATTTAGGCTAGATTATCTTTATTTCTAAAGGGGTAATGAGCTGATTAGTGGTCTATCTACCTAAAATAAGTTACCTACACATGTATAAATACCCATCTTCCTCATTCGGAAGAACACACACAACATACGACACAACTCTCAACACTTAGACACTCAGTGATCCTTGTACTCAGCTCATTATCATCCGAAGTTGTAACTACATTTTTGTTATATTGAAGTTGGTGATCGGTAGTTGCCATCACCCGAGGTTTTTTATGCCGGAGATCATACATTGATCAAGGGCTTTTTCCTCGTATAAATCATTGTGTCTTTGTATATTCATCACAGAAGTGATCCTTTACTTTCATAGCTAACCAAGCATCATACCCCGTTTACATAAAGTTTGGTTACATTATCCTTGTGTGATTTTTGACCAAAACAGTTTGGCGCCCACCGTGGGGCAATTGGTGCTTCATTCATAAAGAAAATCTTTTGTTCGAAATCATTTCGAAGAGTTACATGGCTTCATCATTGAAGAACACCTCCACGGCGATGTCAGCAGTCACCTCAGCACAAGCCACTCTACCTCCTCCACCGGCAGGATCCCAGAGAAATGCTGAGAAGAGACCAACCCCTTCTTTCTCTAAACCTCCATCTTCTTCTGTTATGAATTCTTCTACTCCCAGTACTAGTGATGTGTTTGCTTTAATTTTGCAGATGAAGGATCGTATGCAGCAGCAGGATGAAACTAATGACAGGATCCTCAGGGAAATTGGAGATCTCAAAAGGCAAAAGAAAGCGGCAGAGGATCATTCCCCACTGATGCCAAAATCCTTGAGTTTTGAGACTCCAATGGCCACCTCTCAGCCATCAGGGATCCCAGACGTACAGATCACAGGGGAGACGAGAGGATTACATCTCAAGTCAGCAGCAATGACTCAGACATCGGGCCCGTATTTTCAGCCAGCAGGATCCTATCCTCAGTACACGGGATCCTTCATGAATCCGGGAGCCTATCCGGGGGCACAGCAGTTTCAAGGATCCTACTTTATTCCAGGATCGTTCCAGGGCCAAGGATCCTCCTTTGTTCCAGGATCATCCCAGGTTCAAGGATCCTCCTTCGTTCCAGGATCATCCCAGATACCAGGATCCTTACAGATGCCAGGATCCCTAAAAAGTTTGCAAGCAGGGAGTCTAGATGTCCATCAAGGGGACTTCATTCCAATGCAGACCATTGCTTCCACTGGTCCCTCCGTTGTTCCAGAATCCCAGCAATACGGATTCCCTAACTTGAACCCAATGGGAGGTAACACTTTAAATAATTATCCTACCACTAACCATGGATTCATGCAGGATACAGGTACCAATCATGTTATGGCCAGGGAACTACAGAAACTAAAGGACATGATCTCAAGTGTTCCAGGGGTAGTCAAGCCTATCCCAGAGATTGCAGATGGGAGCCACAAGGTATCTCGCTTTGCACCACCAATCTGTGATGCAGAGGTACCCAAAAGGTTCCATATCCCTACCATGAAGTTGTATGACGGCACAACGGATCCAGAGGAACATATAGCACAATACAGGGAAAGGATGGAGATCAATCCTATCCCAGAAAAATTGAAGGAAGCATGCCTATGCAAAGGATTTGGATCTACTCTTACTGGATCAGCCCTTAAATGGCTGCTAAGTCTTCCCCCTTACTCTATTACTTCATTTGCTAATTTAGTTAATTTATTCAATAACCAATTCTCTTGTAAGTAGAAAATTTGAAAAATTAACTAGTGATTTGTACAGGATAACTCAAAATAATAATGAATCATTAAGGGATTATATAACTAAATTTAGTAAAGAATCCTTGGATATTCCCAACTTGGATATGGCTACGGCTGTTGAAGCCTTCAAAATGGGACTTCTTAAGGATTCATTGTTCTATGATGATCTTGTTATGACACCTTGCAGGAATTTAGATGAAGTAAGAACTCGAGCACTCAGGTTTATCCGGCTAGAGGATGATAAGAGGATCCAGGAGAGACAAGTAGGATCCTCAAAACAAGATAAGCAAGGATCCTCCTTCAAAAACAACAAATTCAAATCCTACCATAGAAACGAGAACAAGAATGTGCATGCTGTCGACCAAGAAGAGGATGATGAAGAATATCCTCCAATCTCAGAATATTGTTTTTCCGTTGATAATCATGAACTAATCCTTGCAATGCAGAATCTAGGTGAAAAGGCTAGGTGGCCCAGGAAGAATGATAAACCATCCGGGACTAAAGACAAGTCCAAATGGTGTGCATACCATGAGGATTTCGGCCATCTAACTGAAGATTGCATAGCCTTAAGAAAAGAAATTGGATACCTGCTAAGCAAGGGGCATCTAAAGGAATTGTTGGGAAGAAAAAAGCAAAGGACCCAGGATCCTGAAAGGATCCCTGAAAAGGCTCCAGCACCTCCGGCAAATGCACAAGTGATTAACTTCATATCCGGAGGATCAGACATTTGTGGAACATCCTTCTCAGCGGCCAAAAGACATGCAAAAGAATCAAAAATGGATAATGGAGAAAGGCCTATTAGAACCTCAAGCGTCTCAGAAGGAAAGATGATAACATTTGATGAGGATGATCGCATCAACATCCAGGATCCTCATCATGATAGTTTAGTTATCACTCTCTTTATCTCTAACCATTTTGTCCGCAGGATCCTTATCGATGGAGGGAGCTCAGTGAACATAATCCAGCTTGATGTCTTGAAGAAGATGGGAATCCCAGAATCAGACATCACACCAAGATCCTCCGTGCTTGTAGGATTCAGTGGAGAAACGAAGAAAACTCTGGGGGACATCAAACTCCCAATCTACGTGGAAGGATTACATAATTACCAAAAATTTTGTGTTATTGACTGTTTATCTTGTTGCAACGTTATCCTTGGCAGGCCTTGGATACATGACATGAAAGCAGTTCCATCTACCTACCATCAATGTGTGAAGCTCCCTAGCCCATGGGGGATAATCAAGATCGACAGTGACCAGCAAGAAGCTAAGGATTGCTATACCTCATCCATGAAGCCAACCTCGAAGCCAAGGGAGCAATAGCAATTACAGTATCCTCCGAGGAACGTCTTGGAGGCAAGGGAACAAGATGTAGATGAAATCCTCTTGGACCCTAGTGATCCTGAATCAAAAATCTATATCGGATCAGGGATCCTTGGCAAGATGAAAGAAGACATGATATCCTTCCTCAAAAGAAGAAAATCTACCTTTGCTTGGAAACATGAAGATATGACAGGTATATCTAAGGATATTATTACTCACAAACTTGGCATTGACAGGTCTATCAAGCCAATCCATCAAAAAAGGAGGAAGTTTGCACCAGAAAGGAATGCCATTATCCAAGAAGAAGTAGAGAGACTACTTCGAGCAGGTATGATCAGAGAGGTAAAGTATCCTAAATGGTTAGCCAATGTGGTTGTTGTCCAAAAGAAAAACGGAAAGTGGAGGGTATGTGTCGATTTCACTGATTTGAATAAGGCATGTCCCAAGGATCCTTTCCCATTACCCCACATTGACTCCATGGTGGATGCAACAGCGGGGCATGAACTGTTAACTTTTATGGATGCATCATCCGGATTCCAACAAATCCAGATGGAACCATCTGACCAAGAGGATACAGCCTTTATGACCCCAACCGGTTTATATTGTTATATTGCCATGCCTTTTGGACTAAGAAATGCAGGTGCAACCTATCAAAGGCTGGTAAATATGATGTTCAAAGATCAAATTGGAAAAACTATGGAGGTGTACATAGATGATATGGTGGTCAAGTCAAAGAAAGCTGAGGATCACCTAAGGGACATGGAAGAAGCATTCGATATCCTTGATAGTTACAACATGAAACTTAATCCTTCAAAATGCCATTTTGGTGTTAAGGCAGGAAAGTTCTTAGGATACATGGTAACCCAGAGGGGCATTGAAGCAAGCCCGGAATAAATCAAAGCATTAATAAATATCAAGTCTCCTGCCAATGCCAAGGATGTTCAAAGACTAACAGGCAGGATAGCAGCTTTGAACAGGTTCATATCGAAATCCTCAGAAAAGTGCAAAGAATTCTACGATATCCTAAGGAAGAATAAGAAGTTCGAATGGACTGAGAAGCATGAAAATGCTTTACAAGCCCTAAAAGAGTATATGTCCTCAGCACCAGCATTAGCAAAACCGGAAAAAGGAGATGTGTTATCCTTATATCTGGCGGTATCCTCAACCGCTGTACTCACACCTCGAAAAACTCATCCTTGCATTAATCATGGCATCCACGAAGTTAAGGCATTATTTTGAAACTCATACTATTATTGTTAAAACTAATTTTCCAATTAAGAATGTCCTCAGGAAACCGGATATGTCAGGGAGAATGGCTAAGTGGGCAGTGAAGCTTAGTGCCCATGATATAAGATACGAACCAAGAACAGCCATTAAATCTCAAGCACTAGCTGACTTTGTGGCTGATTTCAGTAGTGATCTACAAAAGGAAGCAGAATTGGAGGTCCAGCAGCTGGATGAGACCAAGGATCCTTGGATACTACACACCGACGGATCCTCAAATATCAAAGGCACAGGGCTAGGGATCCTACTAAAATCGCCACAGGGGGACATAATACCCCACTCTATAGCTTGTGAGTTCCAGGCAACTAACAATGAGGCTGAGTATGAAGCCTTAATTGCTGGCTTACAAATTGCTAAGGATATGGGGGTAAAGTATCTCGAAGTATATGTAGATTCATTATTGATCACCAATCACTTTAATGGATCCTATGCTGTTAAAGGTGAAAAACTAACCAAATATTTAGAGATAGTCAAAGAATTGGCACTCTCTTTTGTTTCTTTTAGCTTAACACAGGTACCAAGGGAGGATAACACGGAAGCTGACGCATTGGCCAACCTAGGATCATCTTTGAAGATTCCAGAAGATATAAGTATCCCTATCATCCATATCCTGGCTCCTGCTATTGAAAAACAGGTGGCCATGGAAATAGAAGAGGATACTGCAATGATCCCTAGTGAAGAAGCCCAACCTAATTCAGGATCATGGATCTCACCGATCATGGGATATTTGCAACACGGGGAGATCCCGATGGGAGAAAATCCTAGAGCTTTCAGGATTAAGGTATCTCAATTCACAATTCTGAATAATGTATTATATAAGCGATCTCTTGCAGGACCATATTTGAGATGTATCGAGGATCCTGAAATTGAAGAGGTGTTGAAGGATTTCCATGAAGGAGATTGTGGAAACCACACTGGGGGCAGGGCATTATTCTCAAGGATCCTTAGAACAGGATACTACTGGCCAACCATGAAAAGGGATGCTGTAGAGTATGCTAAGAAATGTGATCCTTGCCAAAGACATAGCAATATCCTTCACCAACCAGCTGAATTACTACACCCCATACCATCCTCTTGGCCATTCATGAGATGGGGAATGGATATAGTTGGCAAGCTTCCTAAAGCACCTGGTGGAAAAGTATTTATGCTCGCCATGACTGACTATTTCTCCAAGTGGATAGAAGCTGAAGCCTTTGCTCAAGTCAGAGAGAAGGAAGTTATATCCTTTATCAAAAGAAACATTATAACCAGATTTGGCATTCCCTCTGAAATTGTATGTGATAATGGCTCCCAATTCATTGGAAGCAGAACCACTAACTTTTGTGACAGTTGGGGAATCAAGATGATAACATCAACACCAGTTCATCCACAAGCCAATGGTCAACAAGATCATCATCAACAATCTGAAGAAGAAGCTAGGATCCAAGAAAGGAAAATGGGCAGAGGAGTTACCTTATGTGCTATGGGCTGATAGGACAACTCCCAAGAATGCCACTGGCCAAACACCTTTCTCTTTAGTATTTGGGGCAGAAGCAGTGATCCCAACAGAGATGGTGATCCCAACCGCTAGAACAAGTGCTCGTGATCCTGAAGAAAATGCTACAATCCTAGCTCAGGATTTGGATACTATTGAGGAAAACAGGGATCTAGCTAGGATAAGGATGGCAAGCTACCAACAAAGGATGGCTGGTGCCTACAACAAGAATGTCAGGATAAGGAAGTTCCAAGTCGGAGATATGGTGTTGAGAAAAGCATTTCAAAACACCATCAATCCTGCTGACGGGAAGCTAGCACCAAAATGGGAAGGTCCCTACTGGATTGAAGCTGAAGCAGGAAAGGGGGCATACAGGTTGCTAACCATGGAAGGAAACTTGTTACCAAGAGCCTGGAATGCTGTTCACTTAAAGAAATATTTCATGTGAACATGATCCTTCCTGCATGTGATCCTTACATTGAAGTATCCTTGAAGGATCCTGGAGATATCGATGATCCTTACTCTGGTAATATGCTTATCCTAGAAACTATTGCATTTTCTTACTTTGCCTAAGGATAAGGATCATGTATCCTTCATCCTCTACTCACAAACCATTTGAGTTATGATAGTTCAGGTATCTTCAGCAAATCGTCAAAGATCTCCAAAAGCACCACAGATCCTTGGGTACAACCCCAGTTATCCTTGGGATTATCCCCAGTTTCCGCCAGCAGCGCACGATGATCCTGATATAGTTCATGTCTTTGGGATCAGTACCCATTTTCGGGGCTGGCGACCTCATCGTACTGGCTATACTTGGGATCCTACGTATAATGGTGGACGCACCATACATCCGTTCCTAAGGTTTCTAACGTTTTCACGTTAGCTAAGGTTTTGACATTTTCATGTCACTAAGTTTGGATAGTTGCCAGAAAGGGCCATACTCCAGTTTACATACGATCCTTTGGGCTTGTCCCCAGTTATCCTTTGGGCTTGTCCCCAGTGATCCTCCGGGATCATCCTCAGTTGTCCTATGGGCTTGTCCCCAGTTATCCTTTGGGCTCGTCCCCAGTGATCCTCTGGGATCATTCTCAGTTATCCTTTGGGCTTGTCCCCAGTTACTAACTTATCTTTTATATTGGCTTAGTCCCAAGTTATACTCCATTTATCAGGTTTTCGAAGTTAAACAATTAAGGATCCTTGATCCTTATTGTTCATTAAGATTTTTACTTATGGTTATCCTGATTAAAGGTTAGGATCCTAACTTGGATCCTCAGGTATGATCCTTAACTACTTTTAATTTCATTATTCATTTGAATAACCTTTAGACCTTGACAACTGAACCTATGATCCTTAAAATAAACTATCTTGAAAACTTTCGATTATAGGATATTTGATCCAGGATCATATCCTAAATTTCTTAAACATAATTTGCTCAACTTTTCAAACAAACATGTGTCAAAACAATTGAAAATCATAAAGGATAATAACACAAGATAAGCGACAAAAGTTTAAGATTTTATTTATTAAACAAAAGGATCTTTAACCCTTTCAAAAAAGTTGTCAAAATTACCTACCCAAAGCATCTACCAGCAATACGTGGCCCGTCCGCTGGGGTAGGTAAAGGGTGTCCATGATAATAGGTTCAAAAGTATTGCAGGGAAATTAAAAGGCGGCAGGATCACAACGGCTTCATCCCCCAAACAGAGGATCCCTCCACCATGTGTAATCCTACCTATTGTTCAAAGGATCCAGGATCCTTAACCCTAAAAAACTATTGTCCAGAGATTACAAACCATAATTGTTTCAAACATCAACAACCACAAAAAAACCACTGCCAAACCTAAAAAATTGGGCTCCGGCCTAGTCTCAAAATATCCATCATCGCCCAATCATGCAGCCTACACCTTCGCTGCTTCATCACCACCAGCACCTCCACCTTGATCCTTCTCAACATCACCTCCCTCCAGCATTGGGATATCCTCAGCATCATCGTCATCTTCCAACTCTGCTAGCCTTGCCTTCCAGCCTTCAACATCCCATGTGCTCCTGTCAAAGGAAGGATCCTGAGCTTCCTCGGCCATCTGAAGTTGAATCTTATACATAGCAATTGCCGCGGAGACCTTAGCATCTTGGGTGATCTCCTGCTTCTCGTTATCCATATCAATCAACCTCTGAGCAGCCTCAGCCTTCATGACCCGGAGCTCCTTCTCAAGATCTCCTATCTTGAGATCCTTAAGCACGCCCATTTGTTGAAGATCAGCAATCTGGCTCTCCTGGTCCTCAACATTGCCAAGATAAGTTTCGATCTCAGCAAGTTTCTGCAAACAAGAGAATAAAGACAAGCTCAGACTCAGGTGATCCTCAAGAAAAGCAGGATACATAAAATATGATAGGCGGATAACCTACAGGGGCAGTGATCCTTACCTCATTCACGTAATCAAGAAACTGCTGGCGAAGGAGAGGGAATCCTTGGAGTTCATCAGAAGCTTTCCTCTTTTTTCCTTTGCCCCGAATGGACGCTTTAGGAGCTGAGACTGAAGGGCTGGCAGCAGGAGCCTTCTTCTTCTTAGAAGACGTGACATTGGCAAGGTCACTTATCCCAAACATGGAGGCAGATTTGACAGGCCTGGCAGACTTTCCGGCACCTACACAATTCAAAAACAAGATAAGTTCCCTTGTTAAATTAAATACTTTCACATAAAACTTATTTTCTATGAGGATACTTACTTGACATTGTGGCAGATGCAGAGGATATCTCTTGAGAATCTTGGATAATGATTTGGAAGCTTCTGACTTCAGGATTAAGCTTCTTGAAAGCTAACACTCTTTCTTTGGCAGCAGGGGTCAACCTTAAGTGAGCAACGGAGATAGCTGCATAAAAAGACGAAAAAAAGAAAAGACATCAGTGATCCTCATCATATGAGACAGAACTGATAGTGATCCTTCGAGGATCCTCTATCCTACCATGAGTGGCCCATTCCTTGGGCAGATCCTTCCCATCCGGGATGGAATCCCTCTTAACAAAGAAAAATCTACGTTTCCAGTTGGCATCATTCTTGGTCACTTTGAAAATTGGATGATCCTCCCCAGCTTTCCGTTTCAACAAGTACCGGTGAGAACCAAAGGTGGTGAGATCATAAAGTTCAGCTAACTCTGACATCCCCAAATCAATCCCTTCTTGCTCGATGATCCTCTCAAAGGTATATAGAACCCTCCAGATCATCGGCATAGCTTGGATAAATGAGATGCCGGTAAGAGAAAAGAAAGATTGGGTAAATGTCGGAAAAGGATATGAATACCCGATGAGGAAAGGAGTAGCAGGAAAGGCCACCCAAGTGTCCGAAACAAAATCACTCAGAGCAGTAGGATCAAAGGGTTTGAAAACAACATTCGCTGGGAAACAATGGCGAATCTTGTCTATTTGGATATCGGTAAAACAGCATCTCTCCATAGGAGAATCTTTGATAATCCCCTGGCTTTTCAAGGGACTATCCTTCTTAGAGCCTTTGTGCGGTGAATTCCGAAGATGCATATTCGAGATAAAAACAGAGTAAAAGCACGAAAGAACAGAGCAAAGAAGAGAAAGAGGAGGATGATACCTGATCAAGAGTCTTCAATGATGGTTATAAAGGGAGATACTTCGAATTTAAATACAAAGTGATCCTAACCCTATCTCCTATTTATAATGATGATTCACAGGGATTGTCACATCAGTGACGTAAATATCATAACGGCTAGTCCATGTGCAACGGCTAGTAAATCGGAATCGTCCGTTAGAGATAAGCTCAAAACAAAATATAACTCATCCATTTACATTTAACTCCTTATATTTTGGGGGCAATTGTTGGGGCTGGATTTTACTATAAATGATCCTTATACGTGATCCTGACAAGTGATCCTTGTTTCTTTGGCAGATAGTGATCCTCAGCCAGACTTCAGGATCAGGATCATGGGACGATATGGTGATCCTTATACTAACGGTCATTTTCGATTATTACAATATTATTTTGCAGGAATATCTAGCAGGATATGCCCTACATATCATGATCCAGGGACGCGCTTTTATAAATATGGCAAGAGCTGAATTGAAGATGAACGTTGTGCCGGATATGGAAACATGGCTTGATCTAAGGGCAACAATTTAGGCTAGATTATCTTTATTTCTAAAGGGGTAATGAGCTGATTAGTGGTCTATCTACCTAAAATAAGTTACCTACACATGTATAAATACCCATCTTCCTCATTCGGAAGAACACACACAACATACGACACAACTCTCAACACTTAGACACTCAGTGATCCTTGTACTCAGCTCATTATCATCCGAAGTTGTAACTACATTTTTGTTATATTGAAGTTGGTGATCGGTAGTTGCCATCACCCGAGGTTTTTTATGCCAGAGATCATACATTGATCAAGGGCTTTTTCCTCGTATAAATCATTGTGTCTTTGTATATTCATCACAGAAGTGATCCTTTACTTTCATAGCTAACCAAGCATCATACCCCGTTTACATAAAGTTTGGTTACATTATCCTTGTGTGATTTTTGACCAAAACATCATCTATGTAAACCTCCATAGTTTGTCCAATCTGATCCTTGAACATCATGTTCACCAGCCTTTGATATGTTGCACCTGCATTCCGTAATCCAAACGGCGTAACAATATAACAATATATACCGGTTGGGGTCATAAAAGCCGTATCCTCTTGGTCAGATGGTTCCATCTGAATTTGCTGGAATCCAGATGAAGCATCCATAAAAGTCAACAGTTCATGACCCGCCGTTGCATCCACCATGGAGTCAATGTGGGGTAATGGGAAAGGATCCTTGGGACATGCCTTATTTAAATCGGTGAAATCGACACATACCCTCCACTTTCCATTTTTCTTTTGAACAACAACCACATTGGCCAGCCATCTTGGATACTTTACCTCTCTAATCATACCTGCTCGGAGCAATTTTTCTACCTCTTCCTGGATAATGGCATTTCTTTCAGGTGCAAACTTCCTCCTTTTTTGATGGATTGGTTTGAATGACCTGTCAATACCGAGTTTATGAGTGATAATATCCTTAGATATACCTGTCATATCCTCATGTTTCCATGCAAAGGTAGTCTTCCTTCTTTTGAGGAAAGATACAAGGTCTTCTTTCATCTTGCCAAGGATCCCTGACCCGATATAGATTTTGGATTCAGTATCATCAGGGTCCATGAGGATTTCCACCACATCCTGCTCTCTTGCCTCCAAGACATCCCTTGGAGGATACTTTGATTGCTATTGATCCCTTGATTTTGAGGCTGCCTTCATTGATGAAGTATAACAATCCTTAGCCTCTTGCTGGTCACTATCGATCTTGACTATTCCCCAAGGGCTAGGGAGCTTCACACATTGATGCTATGTAGATGGGACTGCCTTCATATCGTGTATCCAGGGCCTGCCAAGGATAACATTACAACAAGATAAACAGTCAATAACACAAAATTTTTGATAATTATGTAATCCTTCGACATAAATTGGGAGTTTGATGTCCCCCAGGGTGTTCTTAGTTTCGCCACTAAATCCCACAAGCACGGAGGATCTTGGTATGATATCTGATTCAGGGATACCCATTTTCTTCAGAACATCTAGCTGGATAATGTTCACTGAGCTTCCTCCGTCAATAAGGATCCTGCGGACAAAATGGTTAGAAATAAAAAGAGTAATAACTAAACCATCGTGATGAGGATCCTGGATGTCAACACGATCATCCTCATCAAAGGTTATGACTTTTCCCTCAGAGACACTTGATGTTCGAACAGGTCTTTCTCCATTATCCATTTTAGCTTCCTTTGCATGCCTTTTAGCTGCTGAGAAGGATGTACCACAGATGTCTGATCCTCCAGAAATGAAGTTTATCACTTGTGCATCTGCCGGAGGGGCTGGAGCTTTCTCAGGGATCCTTTCAGGATCCTGGGTCCTTGACTTTTTTCTACCCAGCAATTCTTTTAAATGCCCCTTGCTCAATAGATATCCAATTTCCTTTCTCAATGCGATGCATTCTTCTGTTAAATGCCCAAAATCCTCATGGTATGCACACCACTTTGATTTATCTTTGGTTGCAGCCGGTCTGTCATTTTTTCTAGGCCATCTGGCTTTTTCTCCTAGATTCTGCATCACAAGGATTAGTTCATTGTTATCAACGGAAAAACAATATTCAGAAATTGGAGGATAATCCTCATCATCATCTTCTTGATCAACAACATGCACGTTCTGGTTGTCAGATCTGTTATAGGATTTGAATTTGTTGCTCTTGTACGAGGATCCTTGCTTTTCTTGTTTTGAGGATCCTGCTAATCTCTCCTGGATCCTCTTGTCATCCTCTAGCCGGATGAACCTGAGTGCCCGGGTTCTTACCTCATCT
Organism: Helianthus annuus; assembly: GCF_002127325.2. NCBI lineage: Eukaryota > Viridiplantae > Streptophyta > Magnoliopsida > Asterales > Asteraceae > Helianthus > Helianthus annuus. Next base: position 96,250,670 of record NC_035442.2, read on the forward strand.
AGGTTCCTGCATGGTGTCATAACAAGATCATCATAGAACAATGAATCCCTAAGCAATCCTATTTTGAAGGCCTCAACAGCCGTGGCTATATCCAAGTTGGGAATGTCTAAGGATTCTTTACTAAATTTGGTTATGTAATCCCTTAATGATTCATTATGACCCTGAGTTATCCTATATAAATCACTAGTTAATCGTTCAAATTTTCTACTACAAGAAAACTGATTATTGAATAAATTAACTAGATTAGCAAATGAGGTAATAGAGTAAGGGGGAAGACTTAGCAGCCATTTGAGAGCCGATCCTGTAAGAGTGGATCCAAATCCCTTGCATATGCATGCTTCCTTTAACCTTTCTGGAATTGGATTGATCTCCATCCTCTCCCTGTATTGTGCTATGTGTTCCTCAGGATCCGTCGAACCATCATACAACTTCATAGTTGGAACATGGAACCTTTTGGGTATCTCAGCATCACAAATTGGTGGTGCAAAATGAGATATCTTATGGCTTCCATCTGCAATCTCCGGGATAGGTTTGACCACTCCTGGAACACTTGATATCATATCCTTCAGTTTTTGCAACTCTCTGGCCATAACATGGTTGACACCTGCATCCTCTTGGCAACGTTATTAAGGAATCTTTCACGTAAATCTCGCACATACACCGCCGGAAATAGACGTTGTGGAGAATAAGGAAACTCAGCACAATTTACGGGCAATTAGTTAGGCTAAATTTACTTCTATTTCTAAAGGGGTAACGAGCTAGTAGTTAGGTGACTTGCCTAAAATTCGACCACACACGCTTATATAAATTGCACTCTTGAGCATTCGGAAGACACAACACACTTCTTACACACTCTAGCATACTACACCATAGTGATCCTTGTACCTAGCTCGTTACCATCCAAAGTTGTAAACATTGTTTATTATATTGAAGTTTGGTGATCGGTAGTTTCCATCACACGAGGTTTTTTATGCCGGAGATCATTCATTGGTCAAGGGCTTTTTCCTCGTATAAATCCTTGTGTCACTTGTGCAATTTTCATTTAAGTGATCCTTATCTTTGTTCGTCATACCAAGCTTCATTCCCCGTTTACAAAGAGTTTGGTTGCATTATCCTTGTGTGATTTTTGACCAAAACAGTTTGGCGCCCGCTGTGGGGCAATTGGTGCTTCATTCATAAGAAAGTTTTTCTGTTGGTGATCATTCCGGAGTGTTGCATGGCTTCATCGTTGAAGAATACCTCCACAGCGATGTCTGCAGTCAATTCATCTAAGGGCATTCCACCTTTGCCTCCACCACCAGCTGGATCTCAGAAAAATGCTGAGAAGAGACCGACTCCTATTTTCTCTAAACCTTCATCTTCTTCTGCTCTAACTTCTTCTGCTCCCAGTACTAGTGATATATTTACTTTGATTTTGCAGATGAGGGATCATATGCAGCAGCAGGATGAAACTAATGACAGGATCCTCAAGGAAATCGGAGATCTCAAAAGGCAAAAGAAAACGGCAGAGGATCATTCCCCACTGATGCCCAAATCTTTGAATTTTGATACTCCGATGATTACTTCTCAGCCATCAGAGGTCCCAGACATTCAACATGTGGGTGGATCAAGAGGAGTACACTTCGGCTCAGCAACAGTGACTCAGGCATCAGGATCATATTTCCAGCCGGCAGGATCCTATACTCAGCATATGGGATCCTTCATGAATTCAGGAGCCTACTCAGGAGCACAGCAGGTTCTAGGATCCTCCTTTGTTCCAGGATCATCCCAGGTTCAAGGATCCTCCTTTGTTCCAGGATCATCCCAGGTTCAAGGATCCTCCTTTGTTCCAGGATCATCCCAGGTTCAAGGATCCTCCTTTGTTCCAGGATCATCCCAGGTTCAAGGATCCTCCTTTGTTCCATGATCATCCCAGGTTCAAGGATCCTCCTTTCTTCCAGGATCATCCCATGTTCAAGGATCCCTTCAGATGCCAGGATCCTTGAAGAATTTGCAAACAGGAAGTTCAGATGTCCATCAAGGAGATTTTATTCCAATGCAGACCATTGCTTCCACTGGTCCCTCCATCATCCCAGAATCCCAGCAATATGGATTCACATCCAATGTTCCTAACTTGAACCCGATGGGAGGTAACACTTTTAATAATTCTCTTACCACTAACCATGGATTCATGCAGGATACAGGTATCAACCATGCTATGGCCAGAGAACTGCAGAAACTAAAGGATATGATATCAAGTGTTCCAGGGGTAGTCAAACCTATCCCGAAGATTGCAGATGGAAGCCATAAGGTATCTCGTTTTGCACCACCAATTTGTGATGCTGAGATACCCAAAAGATTCCATATTCCAACTATGAAGCTGTATGATGGTACAACGGATCCTGAGGAACACATAGCACAATACAGGGAGAGGATGGAGATCAATCCGATTCCAGAAATGTTAAAGGAAGCATGCCTATGCAAGGGATTTGGATCCACTCTTACTAGATCAGCTCTTAAATGGCTGCTAAGTCTTCCCCCTTACTCTATTACTTCGTTTGCCAATTTAGTTAACTTATTCAATAATCAATTTTCTTGTAGCAGAAAATTTGAACGATTGACTAGTGATTTATATAGGATAACTCAGGGTCATAATGAATCATTAAGGGATTATATAACCAAATTTAGTAAAGAATCCTTGGACATTCCCAACTTGGATGTGGCCACAGCTGTTGAGGCTTTCAAATTGGGATTGCTTAGGGATTCATTGTTCTACGATGATCTTGTTATGACACCATGCAGGAACCTAGACGAAGTAAGGACTCGGGCACTCAGATTCATCCGGCTAGAGGATGACAAGAGGATCCAGGAGAGACAAGTAGGATCCTCAAAACAAGAAAAGCAAGGATCCTCTTTCAAAAGCAACAAATTCAAATCCTACAATAGAACTGACAACCAGAACGTGCATGCTGTTGACCAAGAAGAGGATGATGAGGATTATCCTCCGATTTTTGAATACTGTTTTTCCGTTGATAACCATGAACTAATCCTTGCAATGCAGAATCTAGGAGAAAAAGTCAGATGGCCCAGAAAAAATGACAAACCAGCTGCAGCTAAAGACAAATCAAAATGGTGTGCATACTACGAGGATTTTGGGCATTTAACAGAAGAATGCATCGCATTAAGAAAGGAAATTGGATATCTGCTGAGCAAGGGGCATTTAAAAGAGTTGTTGGGAAGAAAAAAGCAAAGGACTCAGGATCCTGAAAGGATCCCTGAAAAGGCTCCAGCCCCTCCGGCAGATGCACAAGTGATAAACTTTATTTTCGGAGGATCAGACATCTGTGGTACATCCTTTTCAGCAGCTAAAAGGCATGCAAAGGAAGCTAAAATGGATAATGGAGAAAGAGCTATTCGAACATCAAGTGTCTCGAAAGGAAAAGTGATAACCTTTGATGAGGATGATCGCGTAAACATCCAGGATCCTCATCATGATAGTTTAGTTATTACTCTCTTTATTTCTAACCATTTTGTCCGCAGGATCCTAATTGACGGAGGAAGCTCAGTAAACATTATCCAGCTTGATGTTCTGAAGAAAATGGGTATTCCTGAATCAGACATCAGACCAAGATCCTCCGTGCTTGTGGGATTTAGTGGCGAAACTAAGAAAACCCTGGGGGACATCAAACTCCCAATTTACGTGAAAGGATTACATAATTATCAAAAATTTTGTGTTATTGACTGTTTGTCTTGTTGTAATGTTATCCTTGGCAGGCCCTGGATACACGATATGAAGGCAGTCCCATCCACCTACCATCAATGTGTGAAGCTCCCTAGCCCTTGGGGAATAATCATGATCGATAGTGATCAGCAGGAGGCTAAGGATTGTTACACCTCATCAATGAAACCAGCCTCGAAATCAAGGGAGCAATAGCAATTAAAGTATCCTCCAAGGGATGTCTTGGAGGCAAGAGAGCAGGATGTGGACGAAATACTCTTGGATCCTGATGATCCTGAATCCAAAATCTATATCGGATCAGGGATCCTTGGACAAATGAAAGAAGACATTTTATCCTTCCTCAAAAGAAGAAAATCTACCTTTGCATGGAAACATGAGGATATGACAGGTATATCTAAGGATATTATCACTCATAAACTTGGCATTGACAGGTCAGTTAAACAAATCCATCAAAAAAGGAGGAAGTTTGCACCAGAAAGAAATGCCATTATCCAGGAAGAGGTAGAAAGATTACTACGAGCAGGTATGATTAGAGAAGTAAAGTATCCAAAATGGCTGGCCAATGTGGTTGTTGTTCAAAAGAAAAATGGAAAGTGGAGGGTATGTGTCGATTTCACTGATTTAAATAAGGCATGTCCCAAGGATCCTTTCCCATTACCCCACATTGACTCCATGGTGGATGCAACGGCGGGTCATGAACTGTTAACCTTTATGGATGCATCATCTGGATTCCAACAAATTCAGATGGAACCATCTGACCAAGAGGATACGGCTTTTATGACCCCAACCGGTTTATATTGTTATATTGCTATGCCGTTTGGATTAAGGAATGCAGGTGCAACATATCAAAGGCTGGTGAACATGATGTTCAAAGATCAAATTGGACAAACGATGGAAGTATACATAGACGATATGGTAGTAAAATCCAAAAAAGCTGAGGATCACCTAAGGGACTTGGAGGAAGCATTTGATATCCTTGATAGTTATAACATGAAGCTTAATCCTTCAAAAATATCACTTTGGTGTTAAAGCAGGCAAGTTCTTAGGATATATGGTAACCCAGAGGGGTATTGAAGCAAGCCCGGAACAAATCAAAGCATTGGTGAATATCAAATCCCCTGCCAACGCTAAGGATGTGCAAAGACTAACAGGCAGGATAGCAGCTTTAAACAGATTTATATCCAAATCCTCAGAAAAGTGTAAAGAATTCTATGATATCCTAAGAAAAAACAAGAAATTCGAATGGACTGAAAAGCATGAGAATGCTTTACAAGCCCTCAAAGAATACATGTCCTCAGCTCCAGCATTGATGAAACCAGAAAAAGGAGATGTGTTATCCTTATATCT